>NC_084615.1:22688759-22988759 GCF_033978795.1 Nerophis ophidion
CTCTCGACTTTTTCTGAAGACCGTCTCTTCCCCCCGTCCAATCAAATCAGTGACTCCTCGTGTCCGACCGGTCTTCATTTCCTCGTCAGTTCCGAGGCCTCTTAGCTCCCGTGGTTGCCATTCCAGCCTTCTGCGAGTTCCCTCCAGATTTGTTAACGTCCTCTGTCTCGCAGTTTTCTCCCCTAAAGTAGTCGTCAACTGCGTGTTTGTCTCTGCAGGTTTTGTTTGGCCTGCTGTTTTTTGCACACACTTTCTCCCCTGCCTCCACTTAGTGTGACAGGTTGTGAAATGACCCAGAAAAATAGCCCGAGGCGCACCGTGATTCATAAATTTGGGTTCAAATTATTCTGCAGACTTCTTTGCCTCACACACACGGTTTGTTTATCTCACAGAGTATGTCTGTATTTTGTTATAGCTCGTACCACTCTCTTGTACTCCGATGCACTTTGCCGCAGCGTTGTGCTGGCTGAAAAGGAAATGTTTTCAATCAATCAATCAATCAATCAAAGTTGACTTATATAGCCCTTAATCACAATTGTCTCAAAGGGCTTCACAGGCCAGAATGATACCTTCGACTCGGATCCCAAGAAAAAACTTAACCCAATGGGAACAACGACAAACTTTGGAAGGGACCGCAGATGTGGAGATTCCCCCACTCCCGGGTGACTGGATAATGAGTGGATGCAGTTAATAATGTGAGACTGCAGTCCTTAGTGGGGCCAGCAGGGGATCCTCTTGCCTGTAGACACCTCGGGACGCAGAGACGTCACCGACTGGCGCATGAGGAGTGGTCCATCCTGGGTTACTTACTAAATCAGTCTCAGTAACAATCTAAAATGGTATCTTATCACGTAACCTTAACCCTAATCTGAACTTGAAAATGAAGCACCACCCACCTCCAAACGACACGCACAGCAGGTGTTTGCTGCAGGGATGTCACCACTTCTTACGGCAAAAAAATTGTCCTTTCTTGTCAGGAGAAAAACTTGCCATGGCTTTGAACCTGATACTGGTATAAGGTTAACTTTTTTTTGTCTATTTCCGCTCGCCTGTGGATCATCAATAGCACATGAACTGCAGCTAAGTACCCCCGCTACGGCACGGCTCGAGGGTCAAGAAGGAATTGTTTGCGTTAATCGTCTCTTAAATTTGGCCCGTTATCGAAATGTGTACTGATATGTATATATATATATATCCATCCATTTTCTACCGCTTATTCCCTTTTGGGGTCGCGGGGGGCGCTGGCGCCTATCTCAGCTACAATCGGGCGGAAGGCGGGGTACACCCTGGACAAGTCGCCACCTCATCGCAGGGCCAACACAGATAGACAGACAACTTTCACACTCACATTCACAGACTAAGGCCAATTTAGTGTTCCCAATCAACCTATCCCCAGTTGCATGTCTTTGGAAGTGGGAGGAAGCCGGAGTACCCGGAGGGAACCCACGCATTCACGGGGAGAATATGCAAACTCCACACAGAAAGATCCCGAGCCTGGATTTGAACCCAGGACTGCATACATATATATATATATATATATATATATATATATATATATATATATATATATATATATATATATATATATATATATGTCTTGATGGATTATCCAGAGAATAGTGCTCGATACCGTGGTAAAGCGCAATATGTGTGTGTGGGAAAAATCACAAGACTAGTTCATCTCTACAGAACTGTTTCATGAGGGGTTCCCTCAATCTCATGTGGTCTACAAAAACCTAAAGTGGTGCAGACCGCCATATTTAAGAGGGTTTTTCTGTATACTACTGGCATCGGCATTATTTACCATTCACATTAAGGTTATTGCGCTCTCCAACCTGTGTGTGCAATCTTATTGAACTAACAGCACATTTTGTATAATCTTTACCACCTATTCTGCAATATAGAATT
Organism: Nerophis ophidion; assembly: GCF_033978795.1. Taxonomy (NCBI): domain Eukaryota; kingdom Metazoa; phylum Chordata; class Actinopteri; order Syngnathiformes; family Syngnathidae; genus Nerophis; species Nerophis ophidion. Next base: position 22,690,668 of record NC_084615.1, read on the forward strand.
GCGAACGAGAGACAAAAGAAACAATTTTTAGCACGCTTATGCTCTTCAGAAAAACAGGGGACCGTCAACACTTCAACGCGTTCATGCACCCTGAATGATCCAAATGCAAGAAAATGGTTATTGAAAGACATATTTTCTTAGAGGAGATTTATTCTAATAATATATGTCCTAAGTGGTGAAATTAAAGGCATTAAAAATGCGACACCAAATACATTGATCAAATTTGTTTTTATAAGCCCATAAGTCAACCAGCAGCTATAAATTTATAAAAGGGTATTGCTGAATGGACGCAATAACTAATTTAATTTATGTTGACACACACGTGGATGGAAGATCATTGTTTATCGTCTGTCTTTGAGTTAATACCAAAATGGATACATGGATGATACAGCAGAGGATTGGGAGAATGTGATTTGGTCAGATGAAACCAAAATAGAATTTTTTGGTATAAACTCAACTCGTCGTGTTTGGAGGAAGAAGAATACCGAGTTGCATCCCAAGAACACCATACCTACTGTGAAGCATGGGGGTGGAAACATCATGCTTTGGGGCTGTTTTTCTGCCAAGGGGACAGGACGATTAATCCTTGTTAAGGAAAGAATGAATGGGGCCATGTATCGTGAGATTTTGAGCCAAAACCTCCTTCCATCAGTGAGAGCTTTTACCAAATACTTATTTTCCACCATAATTTACAAATAAATTCTTTAAAATTCCTACAATGTGAATTCCTGGATTATTTTTTCACATTCAGTCTCTCACAGTTGAAGTGTACCTATGATGAAAATTACAGACCTCTGTCAACATTTTAAGTGGGAGAACTTGCACAATCGGTGGCTGACTCCACCATGAATTGATTAACAAGTTGAAAAACTTATTCGGGTGTTACCATTTAGTGGGCAATTGTACGGAATATGTACGGAACTGTGCAATCTACTAATAAAAGTATCAATCATCAATCAATCAATGACTAAATACTTTTTTGCCCCACTGTATATCTTATGTGTGACTGCCATCAAATGCCAGTCCACATGTATCTTTTATGGGTGACTGCCATCTACTGGTCACACTTATCATTTCACTATGTACCAAATAAAATAGCTTCGAGGTCGGTAAGCACAACCAGAATTATTCCCTACATTACGCGCACCGGGTTATAAGGCCTACTGTCCAGTTTTGAGAGAACGAAAGGATTTTAAGTGCGCCTTACAGTCCGAAAAATGGGTTTGTGAGTCCAAAATGATGTATAATTCTAACACCGTAGCCCTAGAGTTTAGTTTCAACAAGTTTGCTCAGGCAGGAGGCCTTCCTCTCTGCTCCCCTCTGTATGGAAATGAACGTGTGGATTTGTGGGGGTCCTTAAAGGAAAAAAAGGGGGAAATAACGAACCAGGTTTGACTGTCAGAAGGCGTCCATAGAAAGAGGACAAGTGACCGACCGCTGCAAAGTTCGCCTAAAGCCAATTGCATCACAACAAACCCATCCCGGCATTTAAAACAGAGACGTGGGACTCTTGCGAAGACAATCTCCGGTCAAACAACAAAACATTGTGGATTTATTTACCCAGCAAGTCTGTGCCTTTCGGAAGTTGCAGTTGTATTTCTTCAAAAACAAAAGAACAGCTGGCATTTTCATTCCAGGTGGGAAATAAGGGTTATAGCGAGTCAAGTTTTGTTTTTTTTTGTTTTTTTTAAGTGCATTTTGTTTCGAATTGTCATTTGTGCCTGCTCTTTTCTTTTAAAAAATAGAAACATGTTTAAGAAAAAAAAAATGGAGATTTAAATGTTCAGCCAAAACAAAAGCGACTTTATTGTGTTTTGAAGTGTATTTCTGTTCCCAGGCAGAAGGGCAACACAGGAGAGACACTTTGCTGGACAAAAAGTTGTTTTTTTACAAGTGAGCATCATTATACTAAAAATAAAAAATAAAGCACAAATAACTTGTAGAAGACAAAACATCAGTTATTGTATTCCTCCTTCCATTCGCAGGTGGATTGGATCACTTCTCAAAGAAAAGAGGCCCTAATTGGGACTTTTGGAATGTGAAAGTGATAGCCCTGTCCTTGAGAAGAGACTACATGTTCAGCCCACTGCCAACATTTAAGCAGTTGTTTTTTAGACAGTTACACACAAACTTCTCTTTTTATGGTCAGTTACTTGTGCAACGATGATGTGTATTTCTGGTCTTGTCACCCTCTCCCGGGCAGAAGGGCGACATAGCAGAGACGTCAGAGATTATTTACTGGACAAAAATGTTATTTTTTTAAAAGCAAGCACCATTATACTCCAGTACATGGAGGAGGTCAAGTATAACAACATTAAGCACTCCTAACTTGGAGAAGCCAAATCATCAGTTTTTATATTCCTCCTTCCTGATTCTGTGTGTTTGCTAAGTCGGGAGACCATAAAAGGAGAAGTTTTTGCGAAAGTGTCTAAAAAACAACTGCTTAAATGTTGGCAGTGGGCTGAACAGGTAGTCTCTTCTCGAGGATAATGCTAACACTTTTGCATTAGGGCCTCTTTGAGAAGTGATCCAATCCACCTGCGAATGTCAAACTAAAATATCACTATTTACTTAAACCTGGTGGTGTGCTTTCGCTAAGATGAATATGAACGTTCACCATATACAAAACATAATGTGGGTTGATGAATTCACTTCAGTTACTTGTGCAACGATGATGTGTATTTCTGGTCTTGTCACCATCTCCCGGGCAGAAGGGCGACATAGCAGAGACGTCAGAAATTATTTGCTGGACAAAAACTTTATTTTTTTAATAGCGAGCACCATTATACTCCAGTACATGTAGGAGGTCAAGTATAACAACCTTAAGCATTCCTAACTTGGAGAAGCCAAACCATCAGTTTTTATATTCCTCCTTCCTGATTTTGTGTGTGCGCTAAGCAGGAGACCATAAAAGGAGAAGTTTGTGCGAAAGTGTCTAAAAAACAACTGCTTAAATATTGGCAGTGGGCTGAACAGGTAGTCTCTTCTCGAGGATAGGGCTATCACTTTTGCATTAGGGCCTCTTTTCTTTGAGAAATGATCCAATCCACCTGCGAATGTCAAACTAAAATATTACAATTTACTTAAACCTGGTAATGTGCTTTCGCCAAAAGGAATATGAACGTTCACCATATGCAAAACATAATTGAGAGTTAATGAATTCACTTCAGTTACTTATGCAAGGATGATGTGTATTTCTGGTCTTGTCACCGTCTCCCGGGCAGAAGGGGGAAATAGCAGAGACGTCAGAGATTATTTGCAGGACAAAAAGGTTATTTTTTCAAAAGCGGGCACCATTATACTGTAGTACCTGCAGGAGGTCAAGTATAACAACATTAAGCACTCCTAACTTTGAGAAGCCAAACCATCAGTTTTTATATTCCTCCTTCCTGATTCTGTGTGTGCTAAGTCAGGAGACCATAAAAGGAGAAGTTTGTGCGAAAATGTCTAAAAAAAAACTGCTTAAATATTGGCAGTGGGCTGAACAGGTAGTCCCTTCTCGAGGATAGGGCTATCACTTTTGCATTAGGGCCTCTTTTCTTTGAGAAGTGATCAAATCCGACTGGCAAATGTCAACCTAAAATTTCGCTATTTACTTAAACTTGGTGGTGTGCTTTCTCCAAGATGAATATGAACGTTCACCACATGCAAAACATAATGTCAGTTAATGAATCCACAACAGTTACCTGTGTCACGTTGGACAAGTCATCATATTGTTTTGTCAGTTGAGTCCAGCCCGTGTGTGTGTTGGCCGAAGCTTCCTTTCATGCAATTTTTATGTGTGGTGAGTCAGGAGACCATAATAGGAGAAGTTTGTGTGTAAGTGCCTAAAAAAAACTGCTTAAATTTTGGTGGTGGGATGAACAGGTAGTCTCTTCTCAAGGATAGGGCTACCACTTTTGCATTAGGGCCTCTTTTCTTTGAGAAGTGATCCAATCCACCTGCGAATGTCAAACTAAAATACGATTATTTACTTAAACTAGGCGGTGTGCTTTCTCCAAAATGAATATGAACGATCGCCATATGCAAAACATAATGTGAGTTAATGAATTCACTTGAGTTACTTGTGTCACGTTGGACAAGACATCATATTTTTTTGACAGTTGAGTCTAGTCCGAGTGTGTGTGTGTGTGTGTGTGTGTGTGTGTGTGTGTGTGTGTGTGTTTGTTGGCTGAAACTTCATTTCATGCAATCTTTGTGTGTGCTGAGTCAGGAGACCATAAAAGGAGAAGTTTGTGTGTAAGTGTCTAAAAAACAACTGCTTAAATGTTGGTGGTGGGCAGAAAAGGTAGTCTCTTCTCAAGGATAGGGCTATCACTTTTGCATTAGGGCCTCTTTTCTTTGAGAAGTGATCCAATCGACCTGCGAATGTTAAACTAAAATACCTAATTTACTTAAACTTGGTGGTGTGCTTTCTCCAAGATGAATATGAATGTTCACCATATGCAAAACATAATGTGAGTTAATGAATTCACTTCAGTTACTTCTGCAACGTTGGACGAGTCATCATATTTTTTTGTCAGTTGAGTCCAACCTGTGTGTGTTGGCCGAGGCTTCCTTTCATGCAATTTTTATGTGTGGTGAGTCAGGAGACCATAAAAGGAGAAGTTTGTTTGTAAGTGTCTAAAAAACAACTGCTTAAATGTTGGCGGTGGGCTGAACAGGTAGTCTCTTCAATCAATCAATCAATCAATGTTTACTTATATAGCCCTAAATCACTAGTGTCTCAAAGGGCTGCACAAACCACCATGACATCCTCGGTAGGCCCACATAAGGGCAAGGAAAACTCACACCCAGTGGGACATTGGTGACAATAATGACCCAGTGGGACGTCAGTGACAATGATGACTATGAGAACCTTAGAGAGGAGGAAAGCAATGGATGTCGAGCGGGTCTAACATGATACTGTGAAAGTTCAATCCACAATGGATACAACACAGTCGCGAGAGTCCAGTCCAAAGAGGATCCAAGACACAGCAGCGAGAGTCCCGTTCACAGCGGAGCCAGCAGGAAACCATCCCAAGCGTAGGCGGACCAGCAGCGCAGAGATGTCCCCAGCCGATACACAGGCGAGCAGTACATGGCCACCGGATCGGACCGGACCCCTCCACACGGGAGAGTGGGACATAGAAGAAAAAGAAAAGAAACGGCAGATCAACTGGTCTAAAAAGGGAGTCTATTTAAAGGCTAGAGTATACAAATGAGTTTTAAGGTGAGACTTAAATGCTTCTACTGAGGTGGCATCGCGAACTGTTACCGGGAGGGTATTCCAGAGTACTGGAGCCCGAACGGAAAATGCTCTATAGCCCGCAGACTTTTTTTGGGCTTTGGGAATCACTAATAAGCCGGAGTCCTTTGAACGCAGATTTCTTGCCGGGACATATGGTACAATACAATCGGCAAGATAAGATGGAGCCAGACCGTGTAGTATTTTATACGTAAGTAGTAAAACCTTAAAGTCACATCTTAAGTGCACAGGAAGCCAGTGCAGGTGAGCCAGTACAGGCGTAATGTGATCAAACTTTCTTGTTCTTGTCAAAAGTCTAGCAGCCGCATTTTGTACCAACTGTAATCTTTTAATGCTAGACATGGGGAGACCCGAAAATAATACGTTACAGTAGTCGAGGCGAGACGTAACAAACGCAGGGATAATGATCTCAGCGTCTTTAGTGGACAGAATGGAGCGAATTTTAGCGATTTTACGGAGATGAAAGAAGGCCGTTTTAGTAACGCTTTTAATGTGTGCCTCAAAGGAGAGAGTTGGGTCGAAGATAATACCCAGATTCTTTACCGTGTCGCCTTGTTTAATTGTTTGGTTGTCAAATGTTAGAGTTGTATTATTAAATAGAGTTCGGTGTCTAGCAGGACCGATAATCAGCATTTCCGTTTTTTTTGGCGTTGAGTTGCAAAAAGTTAGCGGACATCCATTGTTTAATTTCATTAAGACACGCCTCCAGCTGACTACAATCCGGCGTGTTGGTCAGCTTTAGGGGCATGTAGAGTTGGGTGTCATCAGCATAACAGTGAAAGCTAATACCGTATTTGCGTATGATGTCACCTAGCGGCAGCATGTAGATGCTGAAGAGTGCAGGGCCAAGGACCGAACCCTGGGGAACTCCACACGTTACCTTAACGTAGTCCGAGGTCACATTGTTATGGGAGACACACTGCATCCTATCAGTAAGATAAGAGTTAAACCAAGACAGGGCTAAGTCTGACATACCAATTCGTGTTTTGATACGTTCTAATAAAATATTATGATCGACGGTATCGAAAGCAGTGCTAAGATCGAGGAGCAGCAACATAGATGACGCATCAGAATCCATCGTTAGCAATAGATCATTAGTCATTTTTGCGAGGGCTGTCTCCGTGGAGTGATTTGCCCTGAAACCGGATTGAAAGGTTTCACATAGATTGTTAGACACTAAGTGTTCATTTAACTGCTCCGCAACAATTTTTTCAAGGATTTTTGAAATAAAAGGAAGGTGAGACACCGGTCGGTAATTTACCATGAGGTCAGGATCGAGGTTAGGTCTTTTAAGAAGAGGATGAATAACCGCTTTTTTGAATGCTAGGGGAACACTGCCCGAGGAGAGTGATAAGTTTATAATATTTAGCACTGATGGACCTAATAATTCAAAGAGCTCCTTGATCAGTTTCCCAGGAAGAGGGTCAAGTAAACATGTTGTCTGTTTTATTCCATTTACACGTTGTAACAATTCCTCTAATGTTATTTCCTCAAAACGAGAGAAACTATTTTGGAGGGCAGTATCCGCCGTATATACAATCGTGTCAGTGTTAATAGAACCCCGTTGTAGCTGGGACGCATTGTCTATAATCTCCTTTCTAATGACTTCAATTTTCTTACTAAAGAATTGCATAAAGTCATCAGCTGAATGGGTTGAGCTACTGGAAGGAATCCCTTGTTGGGTTAGCGATGCTACCGTACTAAACCAAAATTTAGGATCGTTTTTATTACGGTGGATGAGATTTGAGTAATATTTAGCTTTAGCTAAGGTAAGCATGCGTTTATAAGTTATTAAACCATCACTCCATGCTTGATGGTGCACCTCAAGTTTAGTCGTGCGCCATTTGCGTTCCAGCTTTCTACATAATAATTTCTGAGCTCTAGTTTCTTCTGTAAACCACGGGGTGCGCTTTTTTGGAGCCTTTTTTAACTTTAGCGGTGCTATGTTATCAATGGTTTCGCGCAGGGCGTCGTTAAAGTTGTTAGTGAGGTTATCAATAGAGCCCACATACTTTGGGAATGGTGCCATTACCGAGGGCAGTAGGTCAGCAAGAGTTGTCGTTGTGGCTGTATTAATGTTGCGGCTGCTATAGCAGGTATTATTATTATTAGTTTGACGAACATGCGTCTGAACCTCGAATTTTATAAGGTAATGATCGGACAATACTTTAGTATACGGGAGTATCGTAACTTTGGAAACGGTGATGCCCCTGACAAGCACTAGGTCTATCGTATTACCGTTGCGATGCGTGGGTTAATTTATTATTTGTGTGAGACCACAGCTATCAATTACAGTCTGGAGCGCTACGCACGGTGGGTCCGATGGGGTATTCATATGGATATTAAAGTCCCCCATTATGATTATATTATCGGCGTGTGTCACTAGATCAGCAACGAACTCTGAGAATTCATTAATAAAGTCAGAATAGGGCCGTGGGGGGCGGTAGATAACAGCCAGGTGTAGAGGCAGCGGTGTGACAGACCTCATAGTAGGCACCTCAGACGATTTATATTTATTATTTATGTTAGGACTAAGGTTAAAGTTTTCGTTGTATATTAGTGCGACCCCCCCACCCCTTTTGAGCGGACGGGCAATATGCGCATGTGTAAAGTTAGGAGGACATGCCTCATTTAGCGCAAAAAAGTTGTTTGGTTTAAGCCAGGTTTCGCTGAGACCGATGACGTTAAGATTGTTGTCTCTGATAATATCATTAACTAACAACGTTTTAGGATAGGGCTATCACTTTTGCATTTGGGCCTCTTTTCTTTGAGAAGAGATCAAATCCACCTGCGAATGTCAAACTAAAATACGATTATTTACTTAAACTTGGTGGTGTGCTTTCTCCAAAACGAATATGAATGTTCACCATATGCAAAACATAATGTGAGTTAATGAATTCACTTCAGTTACTTGTGTCACGTTGGACAAGACATCTTTTATTTTTTCAGTAGAGTCCAGCTTGTGTGTGTGTGTGTGTTGGCTGAAACTTTCTTTCATGCAATCTTTATGTGTTTATTTATTCCTCCTCGCCTTTGTCCAGAGGGATTATCTTACTTTGTTGTCATCCTTCCATGACCTTTACATATTTTCTGTGGCATTTTGACATGGGTGGACTGGGTGGGCGAACCCTGAGGAAATGCACAGGTTGGCTTCCTGTGTGAGTGTGTGTGTGTGTGTGTGTGTGTGTGTGTCCTAATTCAGTAGAAGAGCCTAGAAGGCAGAGAAACATGGTACTCTCTCATGGTTTGGCTTTACTGCTGCAGTGTGAGGCTATTATCAAGCCAAGGCAATAGAGGTGAGGAAAGGGGCTGCTGTAATAGTTTTTTATAGGTTCACCACTGCCCTGTCTCTGCACCTGGCATTTATCTCCCCCTGGAGGGGCAGCAAATGATTTTAAATTAATAAGCAGGTGCAGTGAGGGCTGCCGGTGATGAGCTCGGACGCCCTGATGAGAGGAAGTTGTAGAACTATCTGCACTATGCGGTTTAATATTTTGTTTACCTCCGCCTTGGGGGAGTTAAACAAAGTAAATCAAATAAACGGGGACACGACAGAGAGTTGTCACTTGGGAGGTTGGTACTGGAACAATGATCCCATCGTGGTATAGGGAACTTAAATTCACTGTTCAAATAGGCTTTGCCATGAAAGTCTCAAACCATTGTCATGGCTGAGAAATAGGAACGTAGTTCCACTGTAGACACGGCACAGGAACCAAGCGTGCAGTTTTAACAAAGTTTTATTGTGCATGGATTGTTTATCAAAGTCTTTCTCCAGTAGTCCGTATCCTCTCTCTTCTTCCCTGCTCCCGGCCGCTTATTGTTAAAGACGACGGATGATTAGATTAACACGTACCACCTGTGAAATATAATCACCTGTCAGCTGTGTCTCGCCATCAACACATGCCCCGGCCCCATCCGATTATGCTCGTCCTCTGCACCATAGACAGAGGCGGTGACCTTTGCTCCTGCAGGAGCGCTGGCCACACCTCCCCCTACAACATGGAACTGGGAATTTAACATGAATTAATGAAGTACAGTAGTACTTCAACCTGCCTCGAGTTGAATTGGTTCCGGGATGGAGCTCTAAACGTAAAAGACTTGCACCTCAAATCGTCGCAGACTAAAACTTTTCGTCTTAGTCATCGTCAACGACCCAGTTGGCATGCTGTGTAAATCATAAATAAAAACGGAATACAATGATTTTCAAATCCTTTTAAAAAAAAACTGGCGCAAGTGGCAAAAAAAAGATTGAGAAAGTTGAGGAATGCTCATCAAACACTTATTTGGTGAACAGGCTAATTGGGAACAGGTGGGTGCCATGATTGGGTACAAAAGTAGCTTCCATGAAATGCACAAACAAGGGTGGGGCGAGGGTCACCACTTTGTGAACAAATTGTCCAACAGTTTAAGAACAGCATTTCTCAACGAGCTATTGCAAGGAATTTAGAGATTTGACCATCTACGGTCTGCAATATCATCAAAAGGTTTTGGAGAATCTGGAGAATTCACTGCAAGGCCGAAAACCAACATTGAATGCCCATGACCGTCGATCACTCAGGATGTACTGCATCAAAAAGTGACATCAGTGTGTAAAAGATATCACCACATGGGTTCAGGGACACTTCAGAAAACCACTGTCAGTAACTACAGTCTGTCGCTACATCTGTAAGCGCAAGTTACGTAAAGCAAAAGCCATTTATCAACAACACCCAATATGTCGACGGAAAAATTGATGCGATTAATTGACAATTTAGTCCAAAACGAGACGAAAATAACTGACGAACGAAATCGAATCAAGCTTTCACACATATGGTTTAGTACACCACGATTCATCTATTTATTCTTCAACTTAAACTACTTCTTCTTGGCACGCTCTACCTTCCACATTTTTCATCTGATTCGAACCGTTCCAACTGTTCAGCCTATTCGGGAATTGCAGGTTTCCCGTTGAAGGATTCCAAAAATGTCCAGATTTCCCACAATTCCAGGTTTTCCGGGACATTTTTCCCCAGTCAAAATGATTTGGCCATTTTTCAAACTTTCACCATTTTCACCTTATTCAACCGATTCAAACCATTTGACCTCAAACATATTACTCTCATCCTGCACATTCAAAATATATTTTTTTCAGGTGAAAAAAATTCCAGGAATTCCTAGAATTCCCGTGTTTTCAACCCCTTTTTTCACCCTTTTTTCTGCCGACTACTACTTTCACATTTTTCAACCCACTTCAACAGTTCCTCCGTCAAATCATTCCTTTTAATCACAAAAAAAAAATAAAGTTGTTCTTTGAATTGGTTATCCCCAAATTCCAGAAATTTCTTAATACCATTTCTCGATTAAAAATGTTACTACTTTAACATTTCTCAACTTATTTGAAAAATGTCAACGCCAACCATTTCAAATCATTCAAACCATTACATTTATTTTGCTTATTCACCCCAAATTCCATCTTTTCCCAAAATTCCCAAATGTCCATGAAATTCCCAAATTTCCATCTGATTCCCATTGAAACGAATGGGACATTTTTCAAAGTTCCACAATGCCCACATTTTTTATCTGATTCAAACCCTTCCAACTTCAAAAAATTCAGCCAGTTCAGGAATTGTGTGCTACATTCCAACAAATGTAAAAAAAAAAGTAATCCCGGATTTCCTAGAATTCTTAGTTTTTAGGGGCATTTTCCCTATTCAAAATGAATTAGCCATTTTTCAAACTTCCACCATTTTCACATTTTTTAACCGATTCAAACCATTCTACCTTAAACATATTTCACTCATCCTGCAAATTCAAAACAATTTTTTTTCACGTTAAAAAAAAATCCAGGAGTTCCCAGAATTCCTGTTTTTTCAACATCTTTTTTTCACCCTTTTTTGTGTTGATTACTCCTTCCACATTTTTCAACCCAATTCAACCGTTCCACCATAAAATCCTTTATCTTAATCACACAAAAAAAAGTGTTGTTTTGAACTTAAAAAAATCCAGATTTTCCCAAAATCCCAGGAATTCCTTAATACCATTTTTCAAATAAAAATGGCACTACTTTAACATTTCTCGACTGATTAGAAAAATTCCAGCACCAACCATTTCAACTCATTCAGATCATTAAATTATTTAGCATTTTACCAAAAAATGTCCATGAAATTCCCAAATTTCCATTAAATTCCCACTGAAACGAATGGGACATTTTTCAAAGTTCCACAATGCCCACATTTTTTATCTGATTCAAACCCTTTCAACTTCAAAAAATTCAGCCAGTTCAGGAATTGTGTGCTACATTCCAACAAATGTAAAAATAAGTAATTCCGGGTTTCCTAGAATTCTTAGTTTTTAGGGGCATTTTCCCTATTCAAAATGAATTAGCCATTTTTCAAACTTCCAACATTTTCACATTATTCAACCGATTCAAACCAATCTACCTTAAACATATTCCACTCATCCTGCACATTCAAAATCACATTTTTTTCAATTTAAAAAAAATTCCAGGAGTTCCCAGAATTGGTGTTTTTTAAACCCCTTTTTTCACCCTTTTTTGGGAGGACTACTCCTTCCACATTGTTCAACCCAATTCAACCGTTCCACCATAAAATCATTCATCTTAATCACCAAAAAAAACTAAGTTGTTTTTAGAACTGAAAAAATTCATGCTTTTCCCGAAATTCCAGGAATTCCTTAATACCATTTTTCAATTAAAAAAGTCGCTACTTTAACATTTCTCGACTGATTTGAAAAATTCTAACACCAACCATTTCAAATCATACAGACAATTACATTTATTCAGCATTTTCTCCAAAAATGTCCATCAAATTCCCAAATTTCTATCAAATTCCCACTGAAACGAATGGGACATTTTTCAAAGTTGCACAATGCCCACATTTTTTATCCGATTCAAACCATTCCAACTTCAAAATATTCAGCCTGTTCAGGAATTGTGTGCTACATTTCAACAAGTGCAAAAAAAAGTAATTCCGGATTTCTTAAAATTCTAATTTTTTAGGGGCATTTTTAAAATGAATTGGCCATTTTTCAAACTTCCACCATTTTCATATTTTTCAACCCATTCAAACAATTCCACCTTAAACATATTCCACTCATTCTGCACATTCAAAATATCATTTTTTTCACGTAAAAAAAAAATTCCAGGAATTCCTGTTTTTTCAAACCTTTTTTTCTGCTGACTACTCCTTCCACATTTTTCAACCCACTTCAACCGCTCCACCGTAAAAGCATTGTTCTTAAACACAAAAAGAAACAACAAAAAAATTCTGAACTGGCAAAATTCCTGGTATTCCCGAAATTCCAGGAATTCCTTGATAGCATTTTTTTATTAAAAATGTTACTCTCTAACATTTCTCAAGTGATTTGAAAAATGTCAACACCAAACATTTCAAATCATTCAGACCATTAAATTTATTTTTGCATTTTCCCCAAAAATGTTCAAGAAATTCACAAATTTCTATCAAATTCCCATTGAAACAAATGGGACATTTTTCAAAAGTTTGAAAATGCCCACATTTTTTACCCGTTCCAACTTCAAAAAATTCAGCCAGTTCAGGAATTGTCTGCTACATTTCAACAAATGTAAAAAAGAGTAATACCGGATTTCCTAGAATTTTCAGTTTTTAGGGGCATTTTCCCCATTCAAAATGAACTAGCCATTTTTCAAACTTCCACCATTTTCACATTTTTCAACCGATTAAAACCATTCTACCTTAAACATATTCCACTCATACTGCACATTCAAAATATAATTGTTTTCAAATTCAAGAAAATTCCAGGAGTTCCCAGAATTCCTGTTTTTTCAACCCGTTTTTTCACCCTTTTTTGTATTGACTACTCCTTCCACATTTTTCAACTCAATTCAACTGTTCCACCATAAAATCATTCATTTTAATCACAAAAAAGAGTTTTTTTGAACTGAAAAAAATTCAAATTGTCCCGAAATTCCACGAATTCCTTAATAGCATTTTTCAATTAAAAATGTTACTATTTAACATTTCTCAACTGATTTGAACAATTTCAACACCAACCATTTCAACTCATTCAGACCATTACATTTATTTTTGCATTTTCCTCAAAAATGTCCATGAAATTCCCAAATTTCTATCAAATTCCCATTGAAACAAATTGGACATTTTTCAAAATTTCGACAATGCCCACATTTTTTCACCCGATTCAAACTGTTCCAACTTCAAAAAATCCAGCCTTTTCAGGAATTGTCTGCTACATTTTAACAAATATAAAAAAAGTAATCCCGGATTTCCTAGAATTCTCAGTTTTTAGGGTCATTTTCCCCATTCATAATGAATTGGCCATTTTTCAAACTTCCACCATTTTCACATTTTTCAACCAATTCAAACCATTCTACCTTAAACATATTCCACTCATCCTGCACATTCAAAATATCATTTTTTTCAAGTTCAAAACAATTCCAGGAGTTCCCAGAATTCCTGTTTTTTCAACCCGTTTTTTTCACCCTTTTTTCTGTTGACTACTCCTTCCACATTTTTCAACCCAATTCAACCGTTCTACCATAAAATCAGTCATCTTAATCACAAAAAAAACTAAGTTGTTTTTTTAACTGAAAAAATTCCTGCTTTTCCCGAAATTCCATGAATCCCTTTATACCGTTTTTTAATTAAAAATGTTAATACCTTAACATTTCTTGAGTGATTTAAAAAATTTCAACCCCAACCATTTCAACTCATTTAAACCATTACGTTTATTTAGCATTTTCCTCAAAAATTCCCTTTTTTCCCGAAATTCCCAAATTTCCATCAAATTTCAGTGAAACGAATGGGACATTTTTCAAAGTTCCATAATGCCCATATTTTTTTATCCGATTCAAACCATTCCAACTTCAAAATATTCAGCCGGTTCAGGAATTGTGTGCTACATTCCAACAAATGTAAAAAAAGGAATTCCGGATATCTTAGAATTCTCAGTTTTTAGGGGAATTTTCAAAATGAATTGGCCATTTTTCAAACTTCCACCATTTTCAGCGTTTTCAACCCATTCAAACCATTCCACCTTTAACATATTCCACTCATCCTGCACATTCAAAATATCATTTTTTTCACGTAAAAAAAAAAATTCCAGGAGTTCCCAGATTTCCTGTTTTTTCAACCCCTTTTTTTCACCCTTTTTTGGGTTGACTACTCCTTCCACATTTTTCAACCCACTTCAACCACTCCACCCTAAATGCATTCTTCTTAATCACGAAAAGAAACAACGTTTTTTTCTGAGCTGGCAAAATTCCTGGTATTCCCGAAATTCCAGGAATTCCTTAATAGCATTTTCGATTAAAAATGTTACTATTTAACATTTCTCAACTGTTTTGAAAATTTTCAACACCAAACATTTCAACTCATTTAGACCATTACATTTATTTTTGCATCTTCCCCAAAAATGTCCATGAAATACCCAAATTTCTATCAAATTCCCATTGAAACAAATTGGACATTTTTATAAAGTTCGACAATGCCCACATTTTTTACCCGACTCAAACCGTTCCAACTTCAAAACTTTCAGCCAGCTCAGGAAATGTGTGCTACATTTCAACAAATTTTTCAACCCTTTTTTTCACTCTTTTTTCTTTTGACTACTCCTTTCACATTTTTCAACCCAATTCAACCGTTCTACCATAAAATCATTTATCTTAGTCACGACATAAAAAGTTGTTTTTTGAACGAAAAAAAAATTCCTGGTGTTCCCATAATTCCAGGAATTTCTCAATATCATTTCTCAATTAAAAATGTAACAACTTTAACATTTCTCGACTGATTTGAAAAATTCCAAAACCAAATACTTCAACAACTACAGCCCATGGGGGTTTGTAGAAAGTCTGTACCATGTTGAGCCAACTTGACTTAGTTTTAGGAACTTGCTAAAATCCATTTAACCGACATATTTTATTTTTATTCCAACTGATATTGTCAAGTTCATCTTACATCAGACTGAATGTCAACTCGTGTTTTGAAGTGTAATATACTTGACACTGTAAGAATCCAAATGTAGATCTGTAACATATTTATATTTAATAACAAAAAATATTCACTGGAGAAAATAAATCAGTTTTAATGAAAGATCAGCTCCGGCGAAAACCAGGAATAAACTTTAAGAAAAACCAAAAAACTGGGATTACAAAAGGTTCAGGGCAAAGTTCAGAGTTGGTGAGCTGAGGGTTGGATTCTACCGCAGGCAACAGACAAAGTGGCACCGGTTGTGTGGAAATCCAGGGTTTAAGTCTGGTGGTTGATTAGCGACAGGTGGGCTCGGATGACTGGCAGCACACCTGGAACTAACGACAGGGGAGGAGACTTACAGACACAAGAGGGGAGGGGAAGAGGAAAACAAGAGGAAAAAAAAAAGCAGGAGAACTGCCCTCATGACAGTAGGTTGACAAATTCAGTAACAAATTCCAAGCTGCTGTTTTAAAGCATGTTAAAAAAAAAAAAAAAAGCACTTTGGGACTTTAAGAATAATTTTTGCAGTGCCATGTTGAAATTGTTTTATTCATAACTTGTAATAATTTATTTTTTTGCCATTATTGGAAATATCAAGGTCTGGGTGTTGTTGATAAATGGCTTTGCATAACTTGCACTGATGTTAACAAGGCTGTGATTGGATACTCACTTGTCACTCCAAAGTGAGTATCCAATCACAAGTTGCAACATATATCGGCATCGGTAATGAAGAGTTGGACAATATCGGAATATCGGATATCGGCAAAAAAAGCCATTATCAGACATCTGTAGTTCTGGGTGTTGTTGGTATATGGCTTTTGCTTTGCATAACTTGCACTTACAAGTTGTTTTTCAAGTTGTTTTCAGTAGCCTATCTCGGTAGCCTGATGTTAACAGGGCTATGATTGGATACTCACTTGTCACTCCAAAGTGAGTATCCAATTACAAGTTGCAACTTATATCAGGATTGGTATTGAAGAGTTGGACAATATCGGGATATTGGATATCGGCAAAATGCCAATATCGGACATCTCTATTTGAAATTGGGCGTTAAATCACGGAAAATGATGCCCGGGCGTGGCCACCGCTGCTACTCACTGCTCCCCTCACCCATCAAATGCAGAGGATAATCTCACCACACCTAGTTAGTGTGACAATCATGAGTACTCGAACTTATTTTAACTTTTAAAATAGCCAATCAGATCACAAGTTGTTGTCAGGAGCCTATCTAGGCTGTGATAGGATACTCACTTGTCACTCCAAAGTGAGGATCCAATCACAAGTTGCAACATATATCGGAATCGGTAATGAAGAGTTGGACAATGTCGGAATATTGGATATTGGCAAAAAGAGCCATATTTGGACATCTCTAGTTCTGGTTGTTGTTGGTATATGGCTTTTGCTTTGCATAACTTGCACTTACAAGTTGTTTTTCAAGTTGTTTTCAGTAGCCTATCTCGGTAGCCTAATGTTAACAGGGCTATGATTGGATACTCACTAGTCACTCCAAAAGTGAGTATCCAATTACAAGTTGCAACTTATATCAGAATTGGTAATGAAGAGTTGGACAATATCGGGATATTGAATATCGGCAAAAAAGCCATTATCGGACATCTCTAATTGAAATTGAGGGTTGAATAACCGAACATGAATTCCCGGGTGCGGCCACCGCTACTGCTCACTACTACCCCCACTCATCTCACCACACCTAGTGTGTGTGTGACAATCATTAGTACTTGAAATTACTTTAATTTTTAAAATAGCCAATCAGATGACATGTTGTTGTCAGTAGCTTATGTAGGCAGTGATTGGATACTCACTGGTCACTCCAAAGTGAGTATCCAATCACAAGTTGCAACTTCTATCGGTATCTTTAATGAAGAGTTGGACAATATTGGAATATCGGATATGGGCAAAAACCCATTATCGGATATCTCTAGTTCTGGGTGTTGTTGATAAGTGGCTTTGCATGACTTGCACTGATGTGAAAAAGGCTGTGAATGGATTCTCACTTGTCACTTCAAAGTGAGTATCCAATCATAAGTTGCAAATTATATCGGCGTCGGTAATGAAGAGTTGGACAATATCGGAATATCGGATATCGGCAAAAAAAGACATTATCGGACATTTCTAGTTTTGGGTGTTGATGATAAGTGGCTTTGCGTAACTTGCAATGATGTTAAGAAGGCTGTGATTGGATACTCACTTGTCACTCCAAAGTGAGTATCCAATCATAAATTGCAACTTATATCGGAATCAGTAATGAAGAGTTGGACAATATCGGAATATCCGATATCGGCAAAAAAAGCCATTATCGGACATCTCTAGTTCTGGATGTTGTTGGTAAATGGCTTTCGCTTTGCATAACTTGAAATTACAGGTGTAGCGATGAACTGTAGTTACAAGTTGTTTTCAGTAGCCTATCTAGGTAGTCTGATGTAAACAAGGCTGTGACTGGTTACTTACTTTTCACGCCAATGTGAGTATCCAATCACAAAATGCAACTTATATCGAAATCGGTAATGAAGAGTTGGCCAATATCGGAATATTGGATATCGGCATAAATTGGGGGTTAATCACCGAAAATGATTATCGGATGCGGTCACCGCTGCTGCTCACTGCTCCCCTCACCCATCAAATGCAGAGGATAATCTCACCACACCTAGTGTGTGTGTGGCAATCTTGAACTTCGTTTAACTTTTAAAATAGCCAATCAGATCACATGTTGTTGTCAGTAGCCTATCTAGGCTGTGATTGGATACTCACTTGTCACTCCAAAGTGAGTATCCAATCACAAGTTGCAACTTATATCGGTATCGGTAACGAAGAGTTGGAGAATATCGGAATATCGGGTATTGTCAAAAAAAGCCACTATCTGACATCTGTAGTTATGGGTGTTGTTGGTAAGTGGCTTTGCATAACATGCACTGATGTTAACATGGATGTGATTGGATACTCACTTGTCACCCAAAGTGAGTATCCAATCACAAGTTGCAACTTATATCGGCATCGGTAATGAAGAGTTGGACAATATCAGAATATCGGATATCGGCAAAAATAGACATTATCGGACATCTCTAGTTCTGGATGTTGTTGGTCAATGGCTTTCGCTTTGCATAACTTGAACTTACAGGTGTAGCGATGAACTGTAGTTACAAGTTGTTTTCAGTAGCCTATCTAGGTAGTCTGATGTAAACAAGGCTGTGACTGGATACTTACTTTTCACGCCAATGTCAGTATCCAATCACAAAATACAACTTATATCGAAATCGGTAATGAAGAGTTGGCCAATATCGGAATATTGGATATCGGCATAAAAAGCCAATATCGGACATCTCTACTAGAAATTGGGGGTTATTCACCGGAAATGATTCCCGGGAACGGCCACCGCTGCTGCTCACTGCTCCCCTCACCCATCAAATGCAGAGGATAATTTCACCACACCTAGTGTGTGTGTGACAATCTTGAACTTCCTTTAACTTTTAAAATAGCCAATCAGATCACATGTTGTTGTCAGTAGCCTATCTAGGCTGTGATTGGATACTCACTTGCCACTCCAAAGTGAGTATCCAATCACATGTTGAAACTTATATCGGTATCGGTAATGAAGAGTTGGACATTATTGGAATATCGGATATGGGCAAAAAAGCCATTATCGGACATCTCTACTAGAAATTGGGGGTTAATCACTAAAAATGATTCCCAGGCGCAGCCACCGCTGCAGCTCACTGCTCCCCTCACCCATCCAATGCAGAGGATAATCTCACAACACCTAGTGTGTGTGACAATCATTAGTACTTGAACTTACTTTAACTTTTAAAATAGCCAATCAGATCACATGTTGTCACTAGCCTATCTAGGCTTTGATTGGATACTCACTTGTCACTCTAAAGTGAGTATCCAATCACATGTTGAAACTTATATCGGTATCGGTAATGAAGAGTTGGACAATATCGGATATCGGCAAAAAAAGCCATTATCGGACATCTCTAGTTCTAGGTGTTGTTCATAAGTGGCTTTGCGTAACTTGCACTGATGTGAACAAGGCTGTGATTGGATACTCACTTGTCACTCCAAAGTTAGTATCCAATTACAAGTTGCAACTTATATCGTCATCGGTAATGAAGAGTTGGACAATATCGGAATATCGGATATCGGCAAAAAAAGGCATTATCAGACATCTCTAGTTGAAATTGGTGGTTAAATAACCGAAAATGATTCCCGGGTGCCGTCACCGCTACTGATCACTACTCCCCCCACTCATCAACTGCAGAGGATAATCTCACCACACCTAGTGTGTGTGTGAAAATCATTAGTACTTGAAATTACTTTAATTTTTAAAATAGCCAATGAGATCACATGTTGTTGTCAGTAGCCTATCTAGGCTGTGATTGGATACTCATTTGTCATTCCAAAGTGAGTATCCAATCACAAATTGGAACTTATGTCGGTATCGGTAATGAAGAGTTGGACAATATCGGATATCGGCAAAAAAAGCCATTATCGGACATCTCTAGTTCTGGGTGTTGTTGATAAATGGCTTTGCATAACTTGCACTGATGTTAACAAGGCTGTGATTTGATACTCACTTGTCACTCCAAAACAGCCATTATTGGACATCTCTAGTTTCCGGTGTGGTTGATAAAAGTCTTTGCATAACTTGCACTGATGTGAACAAGGCTGTGATTGGATACTCACTTGTCACTCCAAAGTGAGCATCCAATCACAAGTTGCAACTCATATCAGAATTGGTAATGAAGAATTGGACAATATCGGAATATCGGCAAAAAGAGCCATTATCGGACATCTCTAGTTCTGGGTGTTGTTGGTAAATGGCTTTCGCTTTGCATAACTTGAACTTACAAGTATAGCGATGAACTGTAGTTACAAGTTGTTTTCAGTAGCCTATCTATGTAGTCTGATGTAAACAAAGCTGTGATTGGATACTCACTTTTCACGCCAATGTGAGTATCCAATCACAAAATGCAACTTATATCGAAATCGATAATGAAGAGTTGGACAATATCGGAATATCGGATATTGGCAAAAAAAGCCATTTTCGGACATCTCTAGTTTTGGGTGTTATTGATAAGTGGCTTTGCGTAATTAGCACTGATGTTAACAAGGCTGTGATTGAATACTCACTTGTCACTTCAAAGTGAATATCCAATCAAAATTTTCAACTTATATCGGTATCGGTAATGAAGAGTTGGACAATGTCGAAATATCGGATATGGGCAAAAAAGCCATTATTGGAGATCTCTAGTTCTGGGTGTTGTTGATAAATAGCTTTGCATAACTTGCAATGATGGTAACAAGGCTGTGATTGGATACTCACTTGTCACTCCAAAGTGAGTATCCAATCACAAATTGCAACTTATATCGGTATCGGTAACGAAGAGTTGGACAATGTCAAAATATCGGATATGGGCAAAAAAAGCCATTATTGGAGATCTCTAGTTCATGGTGTTGTTGATACAAGTCTTTGCATAACTTGCACTGATGTGAACAAGGCTGTGATTGGATACTCACTTGTCACCCAAAGTGAGTATCCAATCACAAGTTGCAACTTATATCGGTATCGGTAATGAAGAGTTGGACAATGTCGAAATATCGGATATGGGGAAAAAAGCCATTATTGGAGATCTCTAGTTCTGGGTGTTGTTGATAAATGGCTTTGCATAACTTGCAATGATGGTAACAAGGCTGTGATTGGATACTCACTTGTCACTCCAAAGTGAGTATCCAATCACAAATTGCAACTTATATCGGTATCGGTAACGAAGAGTTGGACAATGTCAAAATATCGGATATGGGCAAAAAAGCCATTATTGGAGATCTCTACTTCATGGTGTTGTTGATAAAAGTCTTTGCATAACTTGCACTGATGTGAACAAGGCTGTGATTGGATACTCACTTGTCACCCAAAGTGAGTATCCAATCACAAGTTGCAACTTATATCGGAATCGGTAATGAAGAATTGGACAATATCAGAATTTCGGCAAAAAAAACCATTATCGGACATCTCTTGTTAAAATATGTTTTTGAAAGTGTTCTGTTAAATTACAAAAAAAAACACATTGGAGCCTGCATACATTACAAATAATTGCAATTTTAATATGTTGCATCATTGTCTGCAAAACTGGTGTTAAAATACGAAACATTATTCGTAAATGGTATCGAATTTGACCTCAGACGCCCTAACATAAAGTACAGTATAAAAAATAAGGTCCATAATAACTTCATGTTATTTTCTTTGGATCCGCCTGCAGCGAAAAAGACCTTTTCACATTTGAAATTCCATTCCGTGCATACTCCACCTCCAGCTCGCCGTGTTATGTTTGAAAACAGCCAACCCAACAAGGTTTACCGCTCTCGTTTTGAAAGGTGTTATACAGTAGGGCCTCCTCAGCGGGTGCTAGTTTTCTACTGCTGTTAGTTTTTGGGGTTTTTTGCCGAAAATTTAGCTCGGAGGAGATACCTGAATGCTTCCCACAAAAATGAGCAGGAAGTTTTTTTATTTTTTTTATTTTTTTTTAATTCCAGGTGTTAGAATGTGTGCAGAGGAGGCGCAGGGTGGGAGGCTGAAGTAAACAGCATGTGTGCATGCATTTTTATGCAACACCCTCAGCGCTCCTGGTTCCTGGTTGGCAAGTTGCCTTTTCACCAGAAGAAATATGTTTTTTTTTGTTTTTTTTCCAATTCCACCTACACACACACACACACACACACACACACACACACACACACACACACACACACACACACACACAGAGAGAGAGATACACAGCACGTGAAGGTCTGCGAACTCGAAGACAAGAGAAAACACAGCAATGGTTCATAAGAGCAGATGAAGTATTGTGTACATCAGTTGTGGACATAACTGTCTTTTTAACTCATTGGTCTATGCAGAGACTTTTCAAAGTTGCATTCGAAATTCTGGGGCAGACTACAGAATCTCATTAGCTCCGCTCCGCCGTCTTGCTCTGTGGCAGCAGAATACATCGGAAATATCCTTCCCAAGGGATTATTTTCCCTGATTTAGTTTTTTGGATGTATCGTGCATTTCCATATTTGAATCAAAAAGTGGGGAAAGTGCAAAATACAGAGCAGATATTGTTCAATGATACTACTTTTTTGGGGTTTGCCAACCTTGTACTGATAATTATGCTTTGTATCATTTATACAAAGACATTTTTAAAAAATGAACATCCTAAAAAAAAAAAGGGACAAATAGCTGTAAATATTTTTTGAAAAATGTTTTAAAGGGGTATAAATAAAATTGAGTGTTTGCGCCTCTCAGACCTCCACGAGTGAAACTAGTGAAAAGATTTAACGCGACTATGTAATAGTCCTTTTATTGTCCCAAGGCTTGAGATTTTGAGGTGGGTGGGTGGGGGGGCAAGGTCTGGGGTGGGGCGGAGGCGTGGTTGGGGGCGTGGTTGGGGCGGGGGGCGTGGTTAAGAGGGGTGGCGTATAATTCACCAACTCCAGTATTTCATATATATATATTAATATATGTATGTGTGGGAAAAATCACAAGACTACTTCATCTCTACAGAACTGTTTCATGAGGGGTTCCCTCAATCATCAGGAGATGATTGAGGGAACCCCTCATGAAACAGTTCTGTAGAGATGAAGTAGTCTTATGATTTTTTCCCACACATACACATTACGCTCTACCACGGTATCGAGCACTATTCTCTGGATAATCCAATCAAGATATATATGTATGAAATATTTGACTTTCCGTGAATTCTAGCTATATATATTTATTTTATTATATATATATATATAAATAAAATAAATAGTTGAATTTCCGACGTCACCTATCAAATACACAGTAATAAAAACATAGTTGTTCTACTAACTGTACTGTATTTGCTGATTACTAAAACAAAAAAAAACATTTACCTTTCACTATTTGAGTAACCTTTGTTCAGCCATTTGCGTATTGGCGAGCGATCCCCGAATCTGGGAACATCCTTCACGGGTTTGTTGTAGACATCCGCGAATGAGAACGGGATGTTGCTTCCGGCTATCAGCATAGCCATCTTTGTCTCAGCATACGATACACCATCGGGTCTCCATTTTGCAAGGTGGGCTATAATACTGGGTTGTGAACGATGCTGCGCTGCGGACAATTGGTGCTTCGCTGGCTGACCGTTCATGGCTGAGTATATCCGTTCGGCCGCCGTGTTAAATTGAGAAGTCTGTTCTACAAAAATTTACAGGCAACATACTCCTACCCCTTTGAGTTCTCCTGGATAAACTGAAATTCTTGTTTCCAATCGTTCTGGAACTTGCAAGCGTATTTCTTCATTTTGCTCGTCAACGGTGTAATATATTGGGTTGGAGTCAATAACCAGGCAACGTGATGAAGTTACGTCTCTTTACTGTGGGCTTCAGAACAGACTCCCTAATGCATGTTCCTTGACTGCACTTAAATGTAGAATATATTTACATTCTATTCTATGTACAGTAGATGGCAGTATTGTACTGTTTAAGAGGGTCACAACATTGAGTCAGGTCTGTATGGAGCTGGAGGAGAAGTGGCCTCCAGCTCCGACTGAATTTAGGGAGGTTTTCAGGAGAAAATTTGTCCCGGGTGGTTTTCTGCAGAGGCGCTGAATTCCGGGAGTCTCCCCAAAAATCCGGGAGGGTTGGCAAGTATGGCCCATTCTAGGACCTCGCATGGCTGCCGTTTTTCGTGACCCCAAGATGAAGTAACCGGGAGAGCGAAGAGGAGGTAAGATGAGTTTTAATATAATTTTGCGGTGTGGGAACCGGTGACCGACGCGACGGCACAGGCGATTGCCGTGGAGCCGGTACAGGAAGTCGCACAGGGAAGATGGAGGCGGTGGCCGCGCCGGTCGGAGATCCGAACCAGGGATGGGTGGTAGGGGGCCAGGAGGAGGAACAACGACACGTCCCTAGCCGAGTCCCAGCACGAGACCAGGAAGGGCATGACGGTGGGCTCCACCGGAGCCTTCGCCAGATTTTAACCGTGATTCATTTGGCTAAAACCCCTAGAAGGAGTTTGTTGAAGTACGACCCTTTATGTTCACAGAAAAATGGTCAAAAACCATCAGAGCAAAGTTTGGCACCATACCACGCCCACATCCTATGACATAAGAAAATATCTATCATCGCCTATATTTGTAGTATCTGTAATTTTAACCGCGATTCATTTGGCCAAAATCCTTAAAAGGAGTTCGTTAAAATATGAAATTTAATTTTTACCGAAAAATGGCCAAAAACCATCAGAGCAGAGTTTGGCACAATACCACGCCTACATCTTATGGCTTGCTTCTTTCTCTGTCAGGGTGTGTGTTAATTCAGGAAGGTACAACCTGACCGTGTAAGGAGATGTCCATGTGTAGGTGACCCGAAAAAAACAACCTCTATGTTGTATAAGTTGACTTAAAGATAGACGTGGAGTCTCTCCTCCAGGATAAAGCTATCACTTTTGCATTCCGAAGTCTGAATTTATTGCCTCTTCTCGTAAGAGAGTAACCCCAGTCCATATGCGAATGTTCAAACTAAGGCTCCTTAATTTTTTTGGGACTCAACTATTTATTACTTAAACCTGGTGGTTTGCTTTCTCCAAGTTGAATATAAACATTCACCATATGTTGAACTATATATGAGTCAATTAATTCACTTCATTAGGCAATTTACCATCGCTTATATGTGTAGTATCTGTAATTATCATCGTAGCTTACTTGGTCAAAGTCCCTAGGAAGTGTGTCAAAGTAAAACTCTTTTTTTTTTTTTTTTACGAAAAATGGAAGATGAAAACCGAGATGGCCGATTTCCTGTTCATTTTAAGGTATGGGTTCCTGAGACTGTTTTGTCTCTCTTGTCATGGTGGACGGCTCCTGCGATTTCCATGTCGATGCGGGAAACTGGTAGGTCTAATTTGTTTTCTATTTTAAGAGAGAGACAATTTTGAATTTCATTATTGGGTAACCCCAAAATATAAAATTTTTCGCGATTCCTAAAGCGGCAGTACAAATAAGGGGACCGCATGTTAAGGGCCTCAAACATTCCATCATATCTCCTTTTACTTGTCACACCAGATTCAGATCTTAGTTTATTTGAGCTGGAATTGTAGGAGGGTTTGAAATAAATAAATAAATCAGCAGCACTCAAAGTGCCAATCTACGCGTGGGTATTTTTGGTCACTTGCAATTATGCAACGCTATCAACTGATGAGATTATTTGCTCGAAGCCATTAATTAGGAATCCTAATTATTTGCTCTATGGCTCATTGTCTAAGCCCCTAACCTGTGTTTCAAACCCATCTCATTTTAGCTGATGAGAATAGTCCCCCTGTGGTCTGAGATCCTGGAGAAACGCCTCATTGCGTAGTATCGCATTCCGCCCATGTTGTCAGGTGTCTGGAACAGAAATAAGACGGTGGCACACTATTATGTGGCGCAACAAGGTCATCAAAATATTAGCAACACCTCAACAATTTCAGATTGCGTGTCCATCATGCCTGGTTTTGTTTTGTAGGGAAAACTGTCACATCCTCGCTGGTCACCACTGTGGTAGGTTTGTAGATTTTGAATATTTTCAGGAAAGATTAGATAGCTTTAACTGGATGCTATTCTTCCCAAAACAGTGGCATATGTAGGTTGTGAGTAAACATGAGTGCTGAAGAGACACGGTTCAGAGACACCTGGAGGAGAGGATTGTTATGTTTCAATGTGGGTGTTGTTGATTGTGACCCCATGATGTTACGACGGGGTTGCAGCTTGCTGCGAGGTTTGTTCTCCCAGGATGCAAACGGACGACTCCGGATGAAAACGTGCAGGTAGGATATGATTTATTCATCATAAATCAAAGCAAAACAGAAAACAGACAAAAAGGATGTGTGCCGATCGCACGTGGAAGCTAAGGCAAAAACTTAGCGCAGGAAACGTAGAAACAAGAACCAGGAATATCCAAACGGAACAGTTGCATGAAGCAAACAAAGAAGGCAAAGAAAGTGAATACATAGCTCTCTGATTAGTCGTAGACTGCAGGTGAGCGTGCCGACCACTAATCAGAGGTAGGTGAACCCAATCAATCCCCATAGAAACCAAAAAAAATACCCAGAGGTGCACAAAACTGGAACTAAGGGACTCCAAAAATAACATAACATAACAAAAACATGAGTCGGGTTACGGATCATGACAGGGCTACCCCCTTAAGGACGGATTCCAGATTTCTATTAAAAAATAAAAAAAACATGCAGAAGGGATGCGTGCCGATCGCACGCGGAAGCTGAGGCAAAAACTTAGCATAGGAAACAGAAACAAGAACCAGGAATATCCAAACGTAACAGTTGCATGAAGCAAACAAAGAAGCCGGGCTGAGTGTGGCAAGAAAGGTGAATAAATAGCTCTCTGTTTAGTGGTAGACTGCAGGTGAGCGTGGCGACCACTAACCAGAGGCAGGTGAACCAAATTAATCCCCATAGAAACCAAAATAAACCCAGAGGTGCAAAAAACGGGAACTAAGGGAGTCCAAAAATAACAGACATAACAAAAACATGATCCGGGCCACGGATCATGACATATGATGCAAAAAGCGTAGGTAAAGTGCAGATATAATATTTTTGGCATAGTTTCCGGACTATAGAGCGCACCAGAATATTTTATGTTTCATAATAAACAAATATATAGTCCGCACCCAGACTATAAGCTGCAGATATATATGATTTGAAATTAATAATTTAGACAGAAAGATTTCATAAATGTTTATTTACATACCTTAATTGTTTCCAAACGGTGCCTGTAACACGACAGTAAAACGGCTGACAAAACAAAATAGAAGTCATCGTCTTGGACCCCGGAGCCGCGGAAGCTCGCTCTCCGTTTTAGTGAGTTTACTGAGGAATTTGTGAAACTGAAACAATACAAAAATAATGCCATTGTAAGTTAATATTACTAACACAGACACTTGTCAATATGTTAGCATATTAGCTAATGCTAATAAGGCGAATTTGATAATTTTATGATAGCACGTACAAATATGCATGTAAACACTATTATTTAGTAAGTATGAATTGATTTTGTTATATTTTAAAACTAACAACAGTTGCTGGGTGTGATAAACTAAAAAACTGTAGGAGAGAAAACGGTGTGGATGACTAGTGGAAGGACTGGCACTTGTACTTCCAGAAGAAAATACTGTCGACGTTCAACCCGCAATAAATGGTGCCATGGCACAAACTAACGCTCCTTTTCAGTTTTTTTTGTCACTGTTTTATGAAAACTATTTGTTAAATACAAAACATTATGGACGTTAGGGAAGAAAAATCCATAAATTAGCCTCACCCTTTTATAAGCCAGAGGGTTGAAAGAAAAACAATGTGGCTTATATTTCCAAAACAAATAGTGCATAAAGATAATGCACAAAAAAAACAGTCAAAGACAATGCCCAAAAGTCAAGCATCCTGATTGACAACCAGGAACAAGTGTATCCTGATTGCCAATCAGGCACAAATGAGGGAGTCGTCGTAACAAAAAAATAAACGGGAAATGGAAACCAAAACAAGAGCGCTGGACAGGAAATGAAAGAAAAAAACAGAAAATTATAATTGTCATGCAGGATCTTGACAACAGTTCCAGTAACAACCTGGTCTGGTGGATTCCTTACCCAAGAAGCTTAAGGCCGTGCTAGATAACAATGGTGTTCACAATAAATATGAACACCAGAGACACAATTTGGACATACACTCTGTAAGGTGTACTGTACTCCCTTGTGCTGCCTGTTATTTAGACAGTAATGTGTGTTGACAAGGGTTGAGCATCGTACACACACACACACACACACACACACACACACACACACACACACACACACACACAGCACTACCACAGAGCTCATTGCATACACAGCAAATCCAGTTGTCTGTGTAGGGATGTTTGGATCAGGGTTATGCTGCTTATTCCGATACCAAACATCCATGTGTGAAATTGGCCGGTACCAATGATATGGATTAACTGTACTTTTTCAAATAGATTTGTGGTATATATAATATCAAAACTGGCAGCACGGTGGAAGAGAGGGGTTAGTGCATCTGCCTCACAATGCGAAGGTCCTGAGTAGTCCCAATTTTAGAGAAAAAAAGGCGTCTGGAGGCTGGTATATCTGATTTTTAGGAACACTAATACAAAACCTCACAATAATGTCAGATTGAAAGCTAAAAACATTACAACAGACCGCCCTATAAAACAGAATAGATTTTATTTTATTTTTACTGAATGAGACACCTAGAACGTACATGAAAATAAAGAATGTGGAGGTGTGCAGGAGAAGAGGTCACCGCCGCTGTCCATGGTGCTGAGGACGTGCATCATCGGGCAGGGGCGGGGCATGTGCTGAGGGCAAGACACAGCTGGCAGGGGATTTCGATTTCACAGGTGGTATGTGCTCAATCTAATCACCTGTCGTCTTAAACAGTAGCAGTCGGGAGCAGAGAAAGGGAGAGACTTGGAGAGCATGAGACAAAAGGAGGACTGAGAAGTGGTGTGTCTTGCAAGTGCTTGAGAGAAAAATAAAACCAGTTGTTAAATCAGAACACCGGTATCCAGCTGGCGTGTGTGATTCACCCACCCCACTAGAGGGAGACTTCTTCAACAATATTAACTATGAACAATAAAACACTGAATATTGACAACTCTGTGGAAACGCTCCCCACCCACACTGCTTGGTGCATGATCTGAGCTGCTGTGACTTAGATTACCATAGTAACTAATTATATTACCATAGTAACAATACAATATCATTCAAAAGAGCTGATTCCAACCATTGAAATACTTTGTATAGTTCAAGATATACAGTCATTTGAAAACATCACAGCACATCATAATGGCAGCTAGAGTTTCCATCTTAAAGGTCTAAAAAAATGATTTGGGAATGTCCGGCGGGCCAGATTGAAAAGCTTATTAAGGCCCCAGGGCCTTAATTTGTCTGAGTCTGGTATGTATCTACAGTAGGGAGTGGATTCATGTGGCCTCCATTTATTGCCGTCTACCTGACACATGAAACGTGACGAAATGCACGGTTGCATAATTCACTTTAGCTGCTACACTGTTAAAAAATTGCAATCTAAGTAAGATTAAAGGGGAACATTATCACCAGACCTATGTAAGCGTCAATATATACCTTGATGGTGCAGAAAAAAGACCTTTTTTGTTCTACCGATTTCCGAACTCTATATGGGTGAATTTTGGCGAATTAAACACCTTTCTGTTTATGGCTCTTTTGGCGATGACGTCAGAACGAGGTAATACAGCCGCCATTTTCATTTTCAACACATTGCAAACACCGGGTCTCAGCTATGTTATTTTCCGTTATTTCGACTATTTTTGGGAAACTTGGAGACATCATGCCTCGTCGGTGTGTTGTCGGAGGGTGTAACAAGGCTAACAGGGAGGGATTCAAGTTGCGCCGAAGATGCGAAAGTGGCAAGAAATCTGCCGCCAGACCCCCAATGAATGTGCCGGAGTGTCTGCACATTTGACCGGCAATGACGGACATGGCACAGAGATGTATGGATAACCTGCAGATGCATTTGCAACAATAAAGTCAACAAAATCACAAAGGTGAGTTTTGTTGGTGTTGTTGACTTATGTGCTAATCAGACATATTTGGTCGCGGCGTGACTGCCAGCTAATCGATGCTAACATGCTACGCTAATCGATGCTAACATGCTATTTACCGGCGGCGCTAAAGCAGGCATGGCACAGAGATGTATGGATAACCTGCAGATGCATTTGCAACGATAAAGTCAATGAAATCACAAAGGTGAGTTTTGTTGATCTTGATTACCAGCTAATCGATGCTAACATGCTATGCTAATCGATGCTAACATGCTGTTTACCGGCGGTGCTAAAGCAGACTTGGCACAGAGATGTATGGATAACCTGCAGATGCATTTGCAACTATATTACGTTTCCTTCCACCCACATTTGATGCGAAAAAAACACTTACCAATCGAAGGATTTAAGTTGCTCCAGTGTCACAAGATGCGAAAGTCCTGATCGTTTGGTCCGCACATTTTACCGGCGATGCTAACGCAGCTATTCGGCCATGCTATGGCTATGAATAGCGTCAATAGCTATTTGCTCAATAGCTTCAGTTTCTTCTTCAATACTTTCATACTCCAACCATTCGTTTCAAAACATGCGTAATCTGTTAAATCGCTTAAACCGCTGAAATCCGAGTCGGAATCTGAGCTAATGTCGCTATATCTTGCTGTGCTAGTCGCCATTGTTTGATTACATTGGCAGCACTGTATGACGTCACAGGGAAATGAACAGTGGCTTTGAGAGAAATGCGTACTCATATAGTAGTACAGTTGGTACAGTACAGTAAACTGACAGATCATTTTTCAACATTTAACATTTCTAACAATTTTGAACAGAGATAGTTCATGCATATTCAGATAAATTCTTCAAAATTACAATATATATATTTTTTTTGCCGTGGGCCGGACTGTATATATGCGGACTAATTGACTGAAAGAGCATGCACTTGGAGCGATGATGTCATGTTGTCGATGGAAAAATGCATTTTCAGACCGAGAGTAACAAGCGGTTGCCTTGTTGTCTTTCAATTAAGAACAATAAATTAGTTTTTAGTATAAGTTTGCTGGTTTCAAGAAACGAGTGCATATCATTATGTCAAGATAATGGCACTAGCATTTACTTCTTTTAAGAATATTTCTCAACAAATTGAGCAAGAAGGTCTTATATTTTTGTTTTTCTAGCAAGAATAGTGCACTTGTTTTTAGTGAGAATATACTTATTTCAAGGTATTTTTGGGTTCATTGAAGTTACCGTATTTCCTTGAATAGCCGTCGGGGCGCTAATTAATTTAAAGCTTCTTCTCACTGCTGCGCTAATTCAAGGCATGCGGTAAAACTAAGCAGGCGCCAATAATTTTAAAACATCTTCTCACCCTTGTGCTTACCAGTGTGATATAAAAAATAAATAAATAAATAAATAAAAATAAAAAAAATATTCTGCGGCCGCGGCCTTGTGGTTGGGGACCACTGCTCTACAACATGTCATCACGGCCACCTTTACACCATACTATCTGCATGCCGGTCGGATGCATGCATATCGCTGTTTCTCATACGAGATTGCAAAGCATACTTTGTCAACAGCCATACCTTTTACACTGATGGTTGTGATATAAACAACTTTAACACTTACTAATATACGCCACACACTGTGAACCCACACCAAACACATTTCTGGAGAACATTGGCTCTGTAACACATTATAAACGCAACATAAGAATTACCCAGAATTCCAATGCATCCTAGACTCTTGGCTATATTATATACGTGCCCACAACCCCGCCCACCTCAACCGGTGCACGGAGAGGGGGGGGGGTTGGTGCTAGCGGGTTGTATAATATAGCCAAAAGTCATGGATGCATTGGAATTCTGGGTAATTTCTATGTTGCGTTTATAAAGTGTTACAGAGCCAATGTTCTCCAGAAATGTGTTTGGTGTGGGTTCGCAGAGTGTGGCGCATATTAGTAAGAGTGTTAAAGACAAGTTGTTTCATATCACAACCATTAGTGTGATCTGTATGGCTGTGGAACAAGACCCCTGGTTTACACATAGTAAAAGCAAAAAAAAAACTCCTCCGCCATTTTGGAAATGACGAAAGGGGAAGCGTCACGATTTTGACCCGGCGGTAAAAGTAAGCATGCGCTAATACATTTGGGGAGCGAGTTTGACCCGGCAGTAATTCAAGGCAGGTGCATATTACATGCCCAGCGGCTATTCAATGAAATACGGTAGCTAATTATACTTGTTTTGTAAAATCTTGACAAGCCAAATGTTCTTGTTCTATCCATCCATCCATTTTCTACCGCTTATTCCCTTTCGGGGTCGCGGGGGGCGCTGGCGCCTATCTCAGCTACAATCGGGCGGAAGGCGGGGTACACCCTGGACAAATCGCCAGCTCATCGCAAGGCCAACACAGTTCTATCGGCAGGTAAATTTGTTTAGTTTAAATAAAATACCCCTCGTTTTTGTATTTTTTTTTTCTTGTTTTTCGAACACTGACTTTTTGCGGTGCAGGCCGACTGACTGGCAAAGACAGGCTTAAATAATGGTCTCTTGATTAGAGCAGGTGCGTGTCCGGAACACCAGAGGCAGGTGAAACCAATAAGTCGGCATGGTAACCGAAACAAAACAAGGGTGCACAAAAAAACAGGAACTTAATGGAGTCGTAAAACTAACAGAAAATAACAAAAAAACAATACCCGGGGCGCAGATCATTACACAAAGTCCGTTTGGCTGTCATCTGTTTTAATTACTAGACACATTCGTGTCACAAAATCATGATTTTTTTTTTTCATGCTTAAAGTAAGAAATTATTACTTTAAAAAAGTAGTTTTATACTTGTGAGTGTAACAATTTATATTTTAGTTTCAAGCATGTTTTACTCATCAAATCCCAGCAACAAGCTGTAATATCTTACTGAGATCATTTAGGAGCAAAACCCTTAAAACAAATAAGACTTCAAAATGAAATCTGCTTAGTGAGAAGAAAATAAGCAAATATCACCCATTTTTTAGATATTTAATCTTACTTAGATTTCAGTTTTTTAACAGTGTAGCAGCTAAAGTGAATACTGACACCGTGCATTTCATCACGTTTCATGTGTCAGGAAGACGGCAATGAATGGGGCCACATGAATCCACTCCCTACTGTAGATATATACCAGACTCAGACAGAAAATAAGCAAGTATCACCCATTGTTTTGATATTTAATCTTACTTAGATTTCAGTTTTTTAACAGTGTAGCAGCTAAGGTGGATACTGCAACCGTGCATTTCGTCACGTTTCATGTGTCAGGTAGACGGCAATGAATGGGGCCACATGAATCCACTCCCTACTGTAGATATATACCAGACTCAGACAGAAAATAAGCAAGTATCACCCATTTTTTAGATATTTAATCTTAATTAGATTTCATTTTTTTAACAGCGTAGCAGCTAAAGTGAATACTGCAACCGTGCATTTCGTCACGTTTCATGTGTCAGGTAGACGGCAATGAATGGGGCCACATGAATCCACTCCCTACTGTAGATATATACCAGACTCAGACAGAAAATAAGCAAGTATCACCCATTTTTTAGATATTTAATCTTACTTAGATTTCAGTTTTTTAACAGTGTAGCAGCTAAAGTGAATATTGCAACCGTGCATTTTGTCACGTTTCATGTGTCAGGTAGACGGCAATGAATGGAGCCACAAGAATCCACTCCCTACTGTAGATATACACCAGACTCAGACAGAAAATAAGCAAGTATCACCCATTTTTTAGATATTTAATCTTACTTAGATTTCAGTTTTTTAACAGTGTAGCAGCTAAAGTGAATACTGCAACCGTGGATTTCGTCACGTTCCATGTGTCAGGTAGACGGCAATGAATGGGGCCACATGAATACACTCCCTAATGTAGATATATACCAGACTCAGACAGAAAATAATCAAGTATCACCCTTATTTGAGATATTTAATCTTACTTAGATTTCAGTTTTTGCAGTCCACCCGACACATGAAACGTGACCAAATGCAGGGTTGCACTATCCACTTTAGCTGCCATTCGGCATTAGAGCGTTGAATATCCTAACATTTTTTTTGTGTGTTGCTATGCTTTCCATCATTTTCAGTAGACAGCATTGCAAATTGATTAATATCGCGCCCAACCCTTCCTCTCACCCAGGAATGGGGCCATATGAATCCCTTCCCTCCTGTAGATATGGCACCTGAGCTCCTCCGTTTCAGCAGGGATCCATCTTCAAGGCCCCGTCACCTGTGTTTGCCTCGGCCCGGTCCAGCCCGTCCGACGCGGCGGGGGCTCGTTCCCCTGCGCCGCGAGACGAGGCACCAGGCGGCGTACCGCTCACTCGCACATCTGTTGCGGAAGCGACAGGATGGTTTATTTATTAGCTCCCAATTAAAACTTCAGGAACAAGAGCACTTCAATGGGAATATAAATATCAAATGGAGAGAGCGCTACATGACTACTTAGTCATGCAATCTGGCTCCGGCACCATCGCTCGCCTCGGAGAGAAGACGAAGGAGAAGATCAGGAAGTGGAAGTGGTGGCACTCAGATCTTTTTGTGAGGCAAAATAAGCCTTTTATATGGCGCTTGTAATTTTACACCACATTGTGTTAATTAATTTTGCATTATTTTAATATTTTTTTCTTAATGCAAACAGGCTTTGTATTTGGTTACGACAGGACTGATTGCAGTCTTCTCTCCAAAAACGTCACTTTGACTGTAGTAGACATCAAATACCTCATCTGTCAGTTATTTTTACATTATTTTTCTCTGCTACCAATTTAACTTTACTCCTCAATGATTCCACTTCCTGTCAGCGAGGTAGGCACTGTTAATATGCACGGCACATGGGTTAATTCTTCTGAAATTCATCCATCAAATCTCAGATATTGTTAAGCAGGGGTTTTCAAACTTGTTAACTGATATATATACTGTATATATATATATGTATATATATATATATATATATATATATATATATATATATATATATATATATATATGTGTGCGTTTATATATACACAATGAGTTGAGTTTATACCAAAAAGGTCTATTTTGGTTTCATCTGACCACATGAAACTCTCCCAATCCTCTGCTGTATCATCCATGTATCCATTTTGGTATAAACTCAACTTGTTGTGTTTGGAGGAAGAAGAATACTGAGTTGCATCCCAAGAACACCATACCTACTGTGAAACATGGGGGTGCAAACATCATGTTTTGGGGCTGTTTTTCTGCTAAGGGGACTAGACGATTGGTCCGTGTTAAGGAAAGAATGAATGGGGCCAGGTATCGTGAGATTTTTAGCCAAAACCTCCTTCCATCAGTGAGAGCTTTGAAATGGTTGAACAAAATATTATTTTCCGCCATAATTTACGAAAAAATTCTTTAAAACTCCTACAAAGTGAATTCCTGAATTTTTTTTTCACATTTTGTCTCTCACAGTTGAAGTGTACCTATGATGAACATTACAGACCGCTGTCATCATTTTAATTGGGAGAACTTGCACAATCTGTGGCTGAATAAATAATTTTTTGCCCCCAAAAATTATATGTATATATATATATATATATATATATATATATATATATATATATATATATATATATATGTGTGTGTTTATATACTGTATATATGCGTGTATATACGTAAAAATGTGTGTATATATGTATTTATATATATATATATGTGTGTGTGTGTATATATACCTATATGTAGAAACTGTATGTTTGTATAAATGCATATATCCATTTTTAAAAGTGTATGTATACATTTAAACACATTTATATGCGTATATGTGTGTGTGTGTATTAGTGTGTGTATATACACTGTATATGCGTATAAATATGTGTGTATATATATATATATATATATATTTACAAACCCCGTTTCCATATGAGTTGCAAAATTGTGTTCAATGTAAATATAAACGGAATACAATGATTTGCAAATCCTTTTCAACCCATATTCAATTGAATGCACTACAAAGACAAGATATTTGATGTTCAAACTCATAAACTTTTTTTTTTTCTGGAAATAATAATTAATTTAGAATTTCATGGCTGCAACACGTGTCAAAGTAGTTGGGAAAGGGGATGTTCACCACTGTGTTACATCAACTTTTCTTTTAACAACACTCAATAAACGTTTGGTAACTGAGGAAACTAATTGTTGAAGCTTTAAAAGTGGAATTCTTTCCCATTCTTGTTTTATGTAGAGCTTCAGTCGTTCAACAGTCCGGGGTCTCCGCTGTCGTATTTTACACTTCATAATGCGCCACACATTTTTGAGGCGGGCCAGGAAAGTACCCACACTATTTTTTATGAATCCACGCTGTTTTAGTACTTGTCTTGCTGAAATAAGCAGGAGCGTCCATGATAACAATGCTTGGATGACAACATATGTTGCTCCAAAACCTCAATGGACCTTTCAGCATTAATGTTGCCTTTACAGACGTGTAAGTTACCCATGCCTTGGGCACTAATACACCCCCATACCATCACAGATGCTGGCTTTTGAACTTTGCACCTATAACTATCCGGATAGCTATTTCCCTCTTTGTTCTGGAGGACACCACGTCCTCTGTTTCCAAATATAATTTGAAATGTGGACTCTCCAGACTACAGATTATCTTTCCACTATGCATCAGTCCATCTTAGGTGGGCTCGGGCCCAGCCAAGCCGGTGGCGTTCCAGGATATTGTTGATAAATGGGTTTGGCTTTGCATAGTAGAGTTTCAACTTGCACTTACAGATGTAGCGACCAACTGTAGTTACTGACAGTGGTTTTATGAAGTGCTCCTGAGCCCATGTGGTGATAGCCTTTACACACGGATGTCGGTTTTTGACGCAGTACCGCCTGAGGAATCAAAAGTCCGTAATATTGTCGCTTACGTGCAGTAATTTCTCCAGATTCTCTGAACTTTTTGATTGATTTTACGGACCGTAGATGGTAAAATCCCTAAATTCCTTGCAATAGCTCGTTGAGAAATGTTGTTCTAAAACTCTTTGACAATTTGCTTACAAAGTGGTGACCTTCACCCCATCCTTGTTTGTGAATTACTTAGCATTTCATGGAAGCTGCTTTTATACCCAATCATGGAACCCACATGTTCCCAAATAGCCTGACACCTGTGGGTGTGACGTCTCGATGGCATTGTGGTGACGAGTTGTTCTCTCGTGGGTGCAGCGGAAGGTGGAACACAGTGTGAGGGTAGGGATAAGAATTTATTTATATAATAAAACAAACTAAGAACAAAAACACTTGCACAAAGGCACTAACCAAAAACCAACAGAACTAGCTTGAGAGCTAGAAAGAACAACGGACGCTAGCGTGGAAGCTAGGGACATAAATAAACAAAACAGCATATAAGCTAACAGGTATACAAAAATAGATTTACCACAATGTTGGAAGAGCGGCGTCAGCTGTTGCGTGTAGCAAGCAAGAGTCCAAGACTGAATGTCAAACAGAGGCGGGCATATATAGGGAGATAAATAATCAAGGGGAGGTGCGCGTGATCAAAGCAGAGACAGGTGACACTAAATGGGTAACTATGACAACGGAAACAAAACCAGGAAGTCCCACAAAGAACTGAGGAAGACAAATACTAGACAGAATGTGATAAACAGGACCAAAACCAGAATATGCCATGATCCAAGGCATTGATCATGACATAAGCCCCCCCTCTAGGGACAGATACCAGATGTCCCAAAAGTTTAACATGAACCCCCCCCACACAAAAAAGTCCAAATATGAAGGGAGGGCGGAGGGAGGACACGGTGGAGGGTCGCCAGGTTGCATGTCCCCGAATCCAATGAGGACAAGCCATGTGGCGGCGGCAGATGGAACGCCGCTGCCGTGAAAGTCTTGGGGGGCGTCCTCGTAGAGGCCACACATGTGGCCGACGTGGAGGAGAAAGCGCCCGGCGAGGAGGACGACCCCGTAGAGGCCACACCCGTGGCCGACGTAAATACATAAAACATTCTAAATATATAAAACAAATCACATGTACACAAGTATTCAAAATCTTTGATCAATACGTTGTTGATGCACCTTTGAAAGCAACTACAGCCTTAAGTCTTTCTGAATGCGAGGCCACAAGCCTGGCACACCTATCTTTTAGGAAGTTTTGCCCATTCCTCATTGCGGCACCTCTCTTGTTTTTTTTCATCCGAGATGTCCCTGCACATTGCTGCATTCATCTTTTCCTCTATCCTGACTAGTCTCCCATCTCCTGCGGCTGAAAAGCATCCCCACAGCCATGGCTAAAACTACCATTGAGGACACCAAGGTCTTTTTTTTTTTTCAAGTGACAAAAAGAAGATGATACGGCTGACTGCCAATGTACTTTGTGTGGGACATGGTGTACACAGTGGCTGTACATCACCGGGCGGTAGATCATCCTCTCACAATGAAGTCCACACACAAAGCGCTTCGCATAAAATTTGACCCCAAACTTACACCTGGCCACATAATGCTCTTTCACTCATAAGAATTTGGTTATAAATTTCGCCCTTGCGCTGGCTCTTGTGGCGGGTGTCATTAATACCCAGTTTCCAAACAGCAGGTAATGGGTTTGATTCCTGTTCATAGTTGAAAATATATTAATGTTTATAATATATGTTAAAATGGTGCTGGGTTACACAAGATTTCAGCTTTCAAAAGCACCAATTTTTGACCTTGGTATTTGTCAAATTCTAGATACGGCCCTACCCCACACCATGATGCTGCCACCAGTATCGCAAATTTGGGTATCAATACCGATCCGATACCGGCCAGTATCGCCGATACCGATACCGGAAGTGTCGTCATCTGATGGGGGGGGGAACTTCGGTGTATCGATACTTTTGAAAAACAAATTTGTACTTTTGCCTTTATTAATTGATTATGATAATAATACAACACAGGACAACAATTTAAGTAAAAAAATAAAATATTTATTACAGAAGTAATATCAATAGCAATAAAGTTGTCAGAGTTATTTGGTGACGAACCCCAAGATGCAGAGATGGAGGCAGGCATGGAATGTGAAAACATGATTTAATTAAATACTAAGACAAAAACAAAACCAAAAGGGTAAAAACACAAAGCGCGCCCGAGGCGGATGATCAAACAAAAGGAGCTAGCCTGGGAGCTAGAAAATAACGGACAGGAGCTTAGCGTGGAAGCTAGCGGGTAACGAACAGGCAAACAGAAGTCGTACTTGTATAATGAAAAATAAAACGGAAGCAGGGAACAAAAAACAGTAAGCTACAAACATCAACTGAATATAGCTTACCGCTACGCTGCAAAGACAAGGCACGACACGACCGATAACATATCACAAGAGCGACTAGACGTGACATCGACAAGACAATACAATGATCCAGCCACCAACACAAGACAAAGGAGGTACAAATAGGAGCTGGCCGATTGACATCAGGTGTGACCAGATGCCAATCAGCCGCAGCTGAGTGAAAACAGGACACAGGGAGACAAACAGGAAGCTGAACCGAAATAGGAGCACTAGACAGGAAATACTAAACACGCTGAGGAGGAACACAGCACTCAGGGAACAAGACAGGAAGCTGACAAATTAAGAGCACTTGACAGGAACTAAAAGACAGGAAATACTAAACACAGGAAACAGACAAATGCAGAGGAAAAAACTAAAACTTAGACAAATTGTCAGGGGCAAGCCTGACAAAAGTAATGCATGGTGCGTTCGCGCACACACATCAGTATAATTCGCTCCGAGGTTCACTCGGACATGCACACAGACACGCGTGCGCTTCCAGTGCGACTTAATGTCTTGGTTGTAAACTGTAAAGTATTTTATTGCACTAAAATAACGATAAGAATGAACAGAACATTCAAAAATTGTCATACAAGTAAGATGAGAGAACTAGTCGTACACATTTATAAAACGTTATATGAACATAAATGCAAAAATAAATCTTAAATAAATCCTAAAGAAATGCAAAAACAAAAATAAATACACTACGTCAATAATACTTAAATATACTAACAAAAATACCTTAAAAATAAATTCAATTAAGAGCCTGAAACCCAAAATAAAAAAGTGCACTGTTATCAAAACAGTCAAATGGAAATATATAATTAAATGTGTAAGTCAAAAAAGAAGATAGCTTAAATAAGTATACAAAAAATATATAAAAAGAAAAAAACAAACACACATACACACACACACACACACGTCATTATAACGTGTCTAACATCATATTCATGAATTAAACACCAATACAACTTTATTTTCAATAGATAATGCAGGCTCAGGTCCCTACCCGTTCACAGAGGACTGGGCTGTCCGTTCACTTGTAAGGATCTGTTGATTGTGTTCA
Source organism: Nerophis ophidion (assembly GCF_033978795.1). Lineage (NCBI taxonomy): Eukaryota > Metazoa > Chordata > Actinopteri > Syngnathiformes > Syngnathidae > Nerophis > Nerophis ophidion. The sequence continues at coordinate 22,730,817 of NC_084615.1, forward strand.
TATTTATGTTATTTGCTCAGGCGACCCTTGTTCAAACACTAAGACATCAGTGAGTCTTTTAATCCCTCCAAATGACACGCGGCTGAACTCAAATGCACTGAGAAAAGAACGAATCATTGCATTAAGTGATTCAGTTCGTTCACTCAAATGATTCGTTCGAACGAACAAATCGTTCGCGAAGGACCCATCACTAGGGGGTGGTGAGGAGCGCTTTTTTTTAAATCGGAGTGATTCGCTTAATTTGGTGAAGTATCGATACCATCACGCCAGTATCGATACGATACCGATACTCACCAAGTATCGATACTTTCGATACTTGGTATCGATACGCCCAGCCCTAGCCACCAGAGCTTAGTAAGGATGGTGTTGAGTGGCTCTTGTCATTCACGCCAAAGACTTCAATCTTTGTCTCATCAGACCAGATCATTTTGTTTCTCATGGTCTGAGAGTCTTCCAGGTGCATTATGTCAAACTTTTTACTGAAATAGTTTCCATTTGGCCACTATACCATACAATCCTGATAGATGGATTGTACTTCTGCAGACTATCAGGTTCTTGCTCACCTCCCTGACTAGACCAAGATGAATGCAGCAAAGTACAGAGACATCCTGGAATAAAACCAACATTTCCCATCCAACCTGATGGAGGTTGAGAGGTTTCAAAGAGGAATGGTTGAAACTGCCCAACGATAGGTATGCCAATCTTGTGGCATCGATTTCAAAAAGACTTGAGGCTGTCATTTCTGACAAAGGTACATCAACTAAGTATTGAGTGACTTATGTACATGTCTATGAGGGTTGTCATTCACCCAGGTCATTGTTCAGGGCGTTCAATCGATCGCAACAGGACTGCTTGGATTGTCTTGGAAGACGTTTCGTCACTCATCCGAGTAAACTTCATCAGGTCGTGGTCATAGACTTGGATTGGTCAGATCTAATCTTGGATTTAGATTGGTCAATTCTAGTCTTTGACTTAGATTGGTCAGATATAGTATTTGATTTAAATTGGTCGGATGTAGTCTTAGACTCAGATTGATCACATCTAGTCTAAGACTTAACTGGTCAGATCTAGTCTTAGACTTAGATTGGTCAGATCTAGTCTTAGACTTAGATTGGTCAGATATAGTCTTAGATTAAAATTGGTCGGATGTAGCCTTAGACTTAGATTGATCACATCTAGTCTTAGACTTAGATTGGTCAGATCTAGTCTTTGACTTAAATTGGTCAGAAATAGTCTTAGATTTAATTTGGTCAGATGTAGTCTTAGACTCAGATTGCTCACATCTAGTCTTAGACTTAACTGGTCAGATCGAGTCCTAGGCTTAGATTGGTCAGATATAGTCTTAGACTTAGATTGGTCAGACCTAGTCTTAGACTTAGATTGGCCAGATCTAGTCTTAAACTTAGATTGATCAGATCTAGTCTTAGACTTAACTGGTCAGATCAATTCCTAGATTTAGATTGGTCAGATATATTCTTAGACTTAGATTGGTCATATCTTGTCTTAAACTTAGTTGATTCAATCTATTCTTAGACTTAGATCGAGTCCTAGACTTAGGTTGGTCAGATATAGTCTTAGACTTGGGTTGGTCGAATCTAGTCTTAGACTTAGATTGATAACATGTAGTCTTATACTTAGATTGGTCAGATCTAGTCTTGGACTCAGATTGATCACATCTAGTCTTAGACTTAACTGGTCGGATCTAGTCCTAGACTTAGATTGGTCGGATCTAGTCTTAGACTTAGATTGATCAGATCTAATCTTAGATTTAGATTGATCACATCTAGCCTTGGATTTAGATTGGTCAGATCTAGTCTTAGATTTAGCTTGATCAAATTTAATCTTGGACTTAGATTGATCACATCTAGCCTTAGATTTAGATTGGTCAGAGCAAGTCTTAGACTTAAATTGGTCAGATCTAGTCTTAGACTTAGATTGATCACATCTAATCTTAGACTTAGATTGGTCAGATCTAGTATTAAATTTAAATTGGTCAGATGTAGTCTTAGACTCAGATTGATCACATCTAGTCTTACACTTAGATTGGTCAGATATAGTCTTAGACTTAGAGTCATCACATCTAGTCTTAGACTTAGATTGGTCAGAGCTAGTCTTAGACTTACCTTACTCTAGACTCACCCACACGCTCCTCGCTTCTTTTTTTCCTCATAAACTCTCTGCCCTTTCTGTTCAGATATCTTAATAACTGCACTAATTCCTCTGTCAACCGCACCCGTTTTCAAAGTCAGAAGAAAAGTGTGTCAGGGTGAAATTAGGGGGGGGGGGGGTCGGTGGTGGGATATCTTGTTAAAAGAAGTAATGTCACTTAGAAAACAGCAGCACATCTGTAAAACGGAGAGAGGGAGAAAAAAAAGCCCCTCAATAAGAGGTTGTCTGCCGCCTCGCACTGCAGTGTCCTTATCACATCTGGCCTATTAGAAGTGAAGTGTTCTGAAGGTCCTGTCATAGACGGAGACCCCCGACATCCGTGCACCCCCACTGACAGCTCGACATGGCCAGCATGAGCGTTTGTCTATGGCGTGGTTCTCCTCCTGCGTGTTTTTTGGAGCAGACAGATGGTCTCCCGCACACTCACTGGACATTTCATTGGGTACATTTGCATGGGGTGATAATACTAATAATACAAACCCTGTTTCCATATCAGTTGGGAAATTGTGTTAAATGTAAAAATAAACGGAATACAATGATTTGCAAATCCTTTTCAACCCATATTCAATTGAATACGGTACAAAGACAACATATTTGATGTTAAAAATCATAAACTTTATTTTTTTCTTTCAAATAATGATTAAATTAGAATTTCATGGCTGCAACACGTGCCAAAGTAGTTGGGAAAAGGCATGTTCACCACTGTGTTACATCACCTTTTCCTTTAACAACACACAATAAACGTTTGGGAACTGAGGAAACTAATTGTTGAAGCTTTGAAAGTGGAATTCTTTCCCATTAAATGTATTCATTTATTTATTTATTTTCTGCAGGATCTATTTTATGCTGCTGCTGTTACATATAATGTTGTATTGTACATGGTAATTGTTATATACTGTATATATTATATAGAAATATAATATATATATATATATATATATATATATATATATATACTGCGATGAGGTGGGGATTTGTCCAGGGTGTACCTCGCCTTCTGCCTGATTTTAGCTGAGATAGGCAACAGCGCCCACCGTGACCCCAAAGGGAATAAGCGGTAGGAAATGGATGGATGGAATATATATATATATATATATATATATATATATATATATATATATATGTATATGAGGTTGCGACTTGTCCAGGATGTACCCCTCGCCTGTGCATCGGTTGGGGACATCTCTCCCCTGCTGAACCTTCTCCGCTCGGGATGGTCTCCTGCCGGCCCCACAATGGACTGGACTCTCACTATTATGTCAGATCCACTATGGACTGGACTTTCACAATATTATGTTAGACCCACTCGACGTCCATTGTTTGCGGTCTCCCCTAGAGGGGGTTGGGGGTCACCCACATCTGCGGTCCTCTCCAATATTTCTCATAGTCATTCACATTGATATCGCACTGGGTTGTAAGTTTTTCCTTGTCCTTATGTAGCCTCTGAACGGAAGATGTCGTTGTTGCTTGTGCAGCCCTTTGAGACACTTGGGATTTAGGGCTATATAAATAAACATGGATTGATTGATACAAATATCAGTATATACGTATCATCTACTGCATATGTAATATGTAGATATCATATATGTTATATTTTATATTGCTACTACAGTACAATTTTAGTCTACTTTATACCTGCATTATCCTTTCCATCCTTACACTTTCCATCCTTTGTGGAACAACTTTCCTTGTGGATCATTGAAGTTTGTCTAAGTCTAAGTGTAAGTCTAAAACATATTACAATTTTTTTGTGTGTGGATCTAAATACAAATATTTTTTTGTGAAAAACCCATTTAACTCTTTATGGACTTCCTCTCAATGTTCTGCGAGACACCTTCGATTCAATGTTCATTCGACCTAATGTTGTGTTTACGTTTTATGTGAGGCTATAAATCCCAAACAATTTGGTGCATATATCTTTCATCTCACTTCATCTAAACCCGTGGATCTGACACCAGGCAATTGTTCGCCTCAACCGCCGACAAGAGACGGAGCAGGTTGTAGGTACACGAGAGAGATTTGTCACACTGTCCGACAACAAAAACCCGCGCACACACCCAGCTCGGGATGATTTATAAGGCTTATTTCTGAGGATGGTAAAGCGAAATTCATCACGCTCCCACCTGACAGCGCTGCTCAGCGGTGATAGATGACAAGCTGCCAGGGACAGACAGTGAGCCTTCCATGAAGCTCTCCTTCACCAGATAGTCTGACCCCAGGTGCTGCTGTGCCACATGCCCCGCCTGGATGGCCCGTGCCAGGCGCCTGCCCGCCTCCCACGCCACGCCCTCCCAGCTGGGCACCCAAGATGGCGCCTAATGACACGGGGGCACAGCCTGTCAGGCAGATGGTGAGTGAAGCCTACAAACTAACCGCATTGTCCGATTTGAAGAGAGGAGAATAAATCCTACAAAAACCCCAAACCAGTGAAGTTGGCACGTTGTGTAAATCATAAATAAAAACAGAATACAATGATTTGCTAATCCTTTTCAACCTATATTCAATTGAATATACTGTAAAGACAAGATATTTAACGTTTGAACCGGAAAACTTGTGTTATTTTTTGCGTATCAGGATTCAGGATGCTTTATTATTGTCCGTTCTTTAAAGGCTTACTGAAACCCACAACTACCGACCATGCAGTCTGATAGTTTATAAATCAATGATGAAATTTTAACATTGCAACACATGCCAGTTTACTAAATTGCAATTTTAAAATTTCGCGCCGAACTATCCTGCTGAAACGTCGCGGTACCAGCACCGTTCCCAGCTATAAGTCGTCTGTTTTCATCGCATAATTATACAGTATGTTTTGCTGAATCTTTTGCAATTTGTTCAATGAATAATGGAGACGTCAAAGAAGAAAGCCGTAGGTGGGAAGCGGTGTATTGCGGCCGTCTTCAGCAACACAAACACAGCTGGTGTTTTAATTGTTTACATTCCCGAAATATGACGGTAAAGCTTTACTATGGAACAAAGATGTCAAGCGAACACAGTTGGATTGTACCACACACACAAAGTACGGTGTATTAAGCAGCGATCATTTCGAAAGATCATGTTTTGAAGAGGGTCCCTTGCGAAGGGCAGAGATGGGCATCGCCACCGCCCGTCAACTGGTGCTGAAGAAAGGTGCGGGGCCGACTTTACGGCCATATAATCTCACTAAAGCACTAGTAACACAATAAGCAGATAAGGAATTTTCTCGAATTATCCTAGTAAATGTGTCTAATAACATCTGAATCGCTCCCACTGTATAGTCTTTTTTTATTTTTATTTTCTAGTCCTTCACTCTCACTTTCCTCATTCACGAATTGTTCATCCCCGCTCAAATTAATGGGAAAATTGTTGCTTTCTCGGTCCGAATCGCTGTCACTGTTCAGATGCTCCACAACCCGTGATGTCACACGCACATCGTCTGCTACTTCTGGTACAGGCAAGGCTTTTTTATCAGCACCAAAAGTTGCGAACTTTATCATGGATGTTCTCTACTAAATCCTTTCAGCAAAAATATGGCAATATCACGAAATGATCAAGTATGACCCATAGAATGGACCTGCTATCCCCGTTTAAATAAGAAAATCTCATTTCAGTAGGCCTTTAATATATACAAGCGACATATAAGAACTGAAATGACATTTTCGGCACAGACTTGTTCACGAGTGGGGGAAGAGTGAATCGTAAGGTCGACAGGCGGATTGGTGCGGCGTCTTCAGTAATGCGGACGCTTTACCGATCCATTGTGGTGAAGAAGGAGCTGAGCCGGAAGGAAAAGCTCTCAATTTACTGGTCAATCTACGTTCCCATCCTCACCTATGGTCATGAGCTCTGGGTTATGACCGAAAGGACAAGATCAGAGGTACAAGCGGCCGAAATGAGTTTCCTCCGTCGGAGGGCGGAGCTCTCCCTTAGAGATAGGGTGAGAAGTTCTGCCATCCGGGAGGAACTCAAAGTAAAGCCGCTGTTCCTCCACATCGAGAGGAGCCAGATGAGGTGTTCCGGGCATCTGGTCAGGATGCCACCCAAACGCCTCCCTACGGAAGTGTTTAGGGCACATCCAATCGGTGGGAGGCCACGGGGAAGACCCAAGACACGTTGGGAAGACTAGGTCTACGGGCTGGCCTGGGAATGCCTCGGGATCCCCCGGGTAGAGCTGGAAGAAGTGGCTGGGGAGAGGAAAGTTTGGGCTTCCCTGCTTTGGATGCTGCCCCGGAGACCCGACCTCGGATAAGCAGAAGAAGATGGATGGATGTATGGATGGCACAGTCCCACAAAGGACAGACGTACTATGACAGGACCACGGATCAGCCACTTACGGCGCTCCTTAAGAAAGTTGGAAAAAAGGTGATATTGGGAAACCGGGGGAGAGTAAATAATATCAGTCAAAGGCTGGACCCTCGGGAGGGGGTCCAGACTGAGTCTAAGAGAAAAGAAAACTCATTTGTCATAGCACACATAAAAATTCTGTTTACAGCCTGCTCCTGTTGTTGCATCAAGGCCATTTGAGGGAGTCAAATCGATGATTAGAATTTTGTTTTTTCCGCGAGCAGACAATACAATGACTTGTCTGTTCTATTCGTCCATGTTGGCTCTCTGTGACAGCTCTGTGTCGCAGGGTTCTTTCAGACCGACAGAATGTTACAGGTTTTTATTTCTCAATTTGCAAAGTCTTTTCCTTTTGCTCGTCTCCTCTTGCCATTCGGCTCTCCCTCCTCCCCTCACGGTCACCAACGCTGCTAATAAAGGAACAGGTGATTAGATAACTCGTTCCAGCTGAGGTATCATCTAACCTGTCTTCTGCTTGCCACCCGGCTCCTGCAAGTGCCCTGCCCGCAGGTGAAGTGTGGACCACGCCCCTTTCAACAAGCTTCTCCATGATGTGCTCCATCTTGCGATTTGGTTCAGAAATCGCCGCAGACTGTGATCCCACAGTCCGGCCCAAACATTCCATTGTGACGTACAGTCTTTGGGCTCCTTGAGTAGCTGCCATCGTCTCACAAATTTGACGATACACCAGAGCAATCCCCAGTCCAATCAGCAGGTATCCCGCGATCATGGTTCAAAATAAGTCGATGTCGTCCACGTTCTCGATGGAAAGGACTGAGAGGCACATGATTCTCTATTTGTCCCAGGAATCTCTCACGTACCCCCCGCAACAATGGTTCCATCAGGGCAGCCAGGCTCCCCAGAACCTCTTTTCCTCGTCGAAAAGATTTGGTCAATTGATTCGAGAGTCCAGCTAATCAATTCCATGTCTGATGTTTAGATTTGGAGGACAGCGCAAAGAAAGAGGCTTCAAAATATTAGCTCATTTGGAGATTGATACTTGCAACATGTTTAAAAAAAACTGATTTCCGGTGCAGGAAGTGACTTTGCTGTTTTTTCGGATATTTACTTCCTCTTCTATCGGACTTTTGATTATGAGGTAATAATTCTTCATTGCTCCGTGTTTCTTGTGTAAAAATTATTTCTAAACTTTCATAATACTTTAAAAGTTGAAACATTAATGTTGTAGGTATAAGTGGTGTGTTATTTTAAGTGTTTTTTTATGCACAATTTTGTTAAGTAAGGATTAGAGCGTTGAATGTTTGAAATGTTTGGTCATAATTACACATGGTATTTACGCAGGTATCACTGCGCCAGAAAAGTAGAGACCTGTGTATGTGTTTCATGTTTCCAACAAAGGTATGTGGATTTGTGTGTTATTATTTTTTTTTTTTGTGATAAAACGTTTTTATTATTGTAATTTAAATTATTATTTTTGTATGAATGAATGTTGTTTATTTCCTCTTCTATCGGACTTTTGATGATGAGGTATTACTCCGCCTGAAAAGTAGAGACCTGTTTATGTGTTTCGTGTTTCCAAAACAGGTATGTGGATTTGTGTATTATTATTATTATTGTTGTGATAAAACGTTTTTGTTAATGTAATTTAAATTATTATTTTTGTATGAATAAATGTTGTTTATTTCCTCCTCTATCGGACTTTTGATGATTAGGTATCACTCCGCCTGAAAAGTAGAGACCTGTTTATGTGTTTCGTGTTTCCAAAACAGGTATGTGGATTTGTGTCTTATTTTTCTTTTTTTTTGTGATAAAACGTTTTTTGTTAATGTAATTTGAATTATTATTTTTGTATGAACGAATGTTGTTTATTTCCTCTTCTATTGGACTTTTGATGATGAGGTATCACTCCGCCAGAAAAGTAGAGACCTGTTTATGTGTTTCATGTTTCCAAAACAGGTGGCCAATAAATGATGAAACGACGGAATGGTGGAGTGTCTCTTACTTAAAGAAACTACACAACGCAGAATAAGACTCGCTACATATGTATATATAAATGTTCTAAATTTTGAATCAAACTCAGTGATTTCATTTCTTTATTAGGACAACTTACATCCAAACGAACACTTGAGATTAGGACGTTTAATTAAATAACGAATTTGAGAGTCAATTAAAAGTAAATCAACCCTCAATTAAAATGTTAATTTGTTGTTTTCTGAAACGGCATGCTTCTTCGCGTTCTGCCCCGAACCCCCCAACCCCCCGCCCCCCCACGTTGTTGTCGTCGTGTTTAATTGCGCCACGAACGCTCGGACTGAGTTATTTGTTGTCTCCGTGCATTCCAGGCGCATTCGACACGTATGTCCTGCTCCATCTTTCCATTATTGGACTTTTATGAGAACATTCAGAGGATGACTGTCACCGCCTTTGCTTACCCATAAGTCAAAGTTAGCCATTCCATGCCCTGAATGATAATAAAGACTTTGGCTTTTTTTTTTTTTGATGGAACGTTTGTTTTGCCGTATTGCTCGGACATGAGAAATGAAACCACCTGTGACGTGTTTTCCCCCTCAAACGAATGGTCTTCACCCCTTGACGGCCAGGTAATTAATGGAGAAGTTTAGCAGGTCCACTTCAGCGGACCCTCTTAATCTAATTTTGTTTCCACTCTGTGATTTGTAAATTACTGGGGGACACCGCGCCATTTAACACTGTCTCTGCCCATGACAATGGTCATTTTTCTCTCTTCCGACCCCCCCGTCCTCTTTTCTCCATCCCTCGCTTTACTGCTTCTCCACGTTTTTACGGCGACACATTAGGAGCGCCGATCTAAATGTCAGCGCTGCAAACCCCCTTGTCCACGGTCCACCGTTGGAACTTTGACTATTTGTTACGCTGGCATTTGAGAGGTTGGAGGTACCATTTGCGGGAACATGTTAACAAATGACAAATCCGTCAAGGTGTCCTTTTGGTTCCCAGACTGATAGCCGTCGGACGATTATCCGTCGGTAAACCGCGGAAAGGTTACGTCAACTTGAAACTTGGCCTATCAGGGAATGATATCCTGCTCGGTGACAGTCAGCCAAACACTTCTCAGTGAGACCGTACGTCAAAATGACTTGACTGAAAGGTTTGAAATTTGACATTAAAGGAGCCATACGTAATAATCTGGCCAGAAATGGTAATGCAATCACTGTCAAAAATATGTTGTCCTCTCTCCCTGACTGAGGTTACCGGTCAGGGAGAGGGTGGAACTTCTCGAGGGCGGACGCTACTCTTTCCTCTCTCTTATCTCTTCGGCTTGCTTCTTTGTCTTGTCTTAACTTTTTAATTGCCTCTTTTTGCAATGTTCTCCAAATCAACATGGGAACTATTTTAACTGGCCTCAACGAAATCGACAAGATCTCGGGTTTAGGTGACGGAGCGGTTGTTGCTGGACGCACGACAAACTCTGCGACTCTGGAAACGGCGACCCTTTTCAGTTGAATACGTGAGGATATCTACCTCTTCGGAATGATGACTACAGGACATCTGCTGATTGGAGTAAGCGTTGATGGCAGTTTTCAAAGTACCCCAAAGCTGCCACAAATTATTGGAGGATGCGTGAAGAACTGCGGACACTTGTGATTTTGAATGAAATCGGACTGTCTGCCCCGCAGGATGAATTTGAGGACCAGTCATAGACAATTTAGAGTGAAAAGCAAATTTTATTTTCCACTCGCATACAAAACATTCTAACTTGGATTGTTGTCAATGAAATTGACAAGATCTTGGGTTTAGGGGAACCTGCTTGTCATGACGGAGCGGTTGTTGCCGGACACACGACGGATTCTTGGGAGAAGAAGGAGTGCCGCGTGCCTGCCAACCCTTTTCAGTCGAGTACGTGAAGATAGCTACCTATTCGGAATGATGACAACAGGACATCTGCTGATTGGAGTAAGCGTTGCTCTGGTTTGTCGACAAATTGGAAGTTGCTGGCAGTCTTCAAAGTACCCCAAAGCTGCCACAAATGAGTGGAAAATGCGGGAAGAACTGCGGACACTTGTGATTTTGGATGACATGGGACTGTCCGCGCTGCAGGATGAACTTGAGGACCAGTCATAGACAATTTAGAGTGAAAAGCAAATTTTATTTTCACTGACATACAAAACATTCTAACTTGGATTGTTGTCAATGAAATTGACAAGATCTTGGGTTTAGGGGAACCTACTTGTCGTGACGGAGCGGTTGTTGCCGGATACACGACGGATTCTTGGGAGAAGAAGGAGTGCCGCGTGCCTGGCGACCCTTTCAGTCGAGGACGTGAAGATAGCCACCTATTCGGAATGATGACAACAGGACATCTGCTGATTGGAGTAAGCATTGCTCTGGTTTGTCGACAAATTGGAAGTAGCTGGCAGTCTTCAAAGTACCCCAAAGCTGCCACGAATGAGTGGAGGATACAAGAAGAACTGCGGACACTCTTGTGATTTTAAATAAAATCGGACTGTCTGCCCCGCAGGATGAATTTGAGGACCAGTCATAGACAATTTAGAGTGAAAAGCAAATTTTATTTTCACTCGCATACAAAACAATCTAACTTGGATTGTTGTCAATGAAATTGACAAGATCTTGGGTTTAGGGGAACCTGCTAGTCGTGACGGTGCGGTTGTTGCCGGACACACGACAGATATTTGGGAGAAGAAGGAGTGCAGCGTGCCTGGCAATCCGTTTCAGTCGAGGACGTGAAGATATCTACCTATTCAGAATGATGACAACAGGACATCTGCTGATCGGTGTAAGCTTTGCTCTGGTTTGTCGACAAATTGGAAGTCGCTGGCAGTCTTCAAAGTACACCACAGCTGCCACAAATGATTGGAGGATGCGGGAAGAACTGCGGACAATTGTGATTTTGAATGAAATCGGACTGTCTGCCCCGCAGGATGAATTTGAGGACCAGTCATAGACAGTTTAGAGTAAAAAAGAAATTTTATTTTCACTCGCATACAAAACATTCCAACTTGGATTGTTGTCAATGAAATTGACAATATCTTGGGTTTAAGGGGAACCTGCTTGTCGTGACGGAGCGGTTGTTGCTGGACACACGTGGATTCTTGGGAGAAGAAGGAGTCCCGCGTGCTTGGCAACCCTTTTCAGTCGAGGACGTGAAGATATCTACCTATTCGGAATGATGACAACAGGGCATCTGCTGATTGGAGTAAGCGTTGCTCCGGTTTGTCGACAAATTGGAAGTTGCTGGCAGTCTTCAAAGTACACCACAGCTGCCACAAATGATTGGAGGATGCAGGAAGAACTGCGGACAATTGTGATTTTGAATGAAATCGGACTGTCTACCCCGCAGGATGAATTTGAGGACCAGTCATAGACGATTTAGAGTGAAAAGCAAATTTTATTTTCACTCGCATACAAATCATTCTAACATGGATTGTTGTCAATAAAATTGACAAGATCTTGGGTTTAGGGGAACCTGCTAGTCGTGACGGAGCGGTTGTTGCCGGACACACGACGGATTCTTGGGAGAAAAAGGAGTGCCGCGTGCCTGCCAACTCTTTTCAGTTGAGGACGTGAAGATATCTACCTATTCGGAATGATGACAACAGGACATCTGCTGATTGGAGTAAGCGTTGCTCTGGTTTGTCGACAAATTGGAAGTTGCTGTCAGTCTTCAAATTACCTCAAAGCTGCCACAAATGAGTGGAGGATGCGGGAAGAACTGCGGACACTTGTGATTTTGGATGACATGGGACTGTCTGCCCCGCAGGATGAACTTGAGGACCAGTCATAGACAATTTAGAGTGAAAAGCAAATTTTATTTTCACTCGCATACAAAACATTCAAACTTGAATTAATGTCAATGAAATTGACAAGATCTTGGGTTTAGGGGAATCTGCTTGTCGTGACGGAGCGGTTGTTGCCGGACACACGATGGATTCTTGGGAGAAGATGGAGTGCCGCGTGCCTGCCAACCCTTTTCAGTCGAGGACGTGAAGATATCTGCCTATTCGGAATGATGACAACAGGACTTCTGCTGATTGGAGTAAGCGTTGCTCTGGTTTGTCGACAAATTGGAGGTTGCTGGCAGTCTTCAAAGTACCCCAAAGCTGCCACAAATAAGTGGAGGATGCGGGAAGAACTGCGGACACTTGCGATTTTGGATGACATGGGACTGTTCGCCCCGCAGGATGAACTTGAGGACCACTCATAGACAGTTTAGAGTGAAAAGCAAATTTTATTTTCACTCGCATACAAAACATTCTAACTTGGATTGTTGTCAATGAAATTGACAAGATCTTGGGTTTAGGGGAACCTGCTTGTCGTGACGGAGCGGTTGTTGCCGGATACACGACGGATTCTTGGGAGAAGAAGGAGTGCCGCGTGCCTGGCGACCCTTTCAGTCGAGGACGTGAAGATAGCCACCTATTCGGAATGATGACAACAGGACATCTGCTGATTGGAGTAAGCGTTGCTCTGGTTTGTCGACAAATTGGAAGTTGCTGGCAGTCTTCAAAGTACCCCAAAGCTGCCACAAATGAGTGGAAAATGCGGGAAGAACTGCGGACACTTGTGATTTTGGATGACATGGGACTGTCCGCGCTGCAGGATGAACTTGAGGACCAGTCATAGACAATTTAGAGTGAAAAGCAAATTTTATTTTCACTGACATACAAAACATTCTAACTTGGATTGTTGTCAATGAAATTGACAAGATCTTGGGTTTAGGGGAACCTACTTGTCGTGACGGAGCGGTTGTTGCCGGATACACGACGGATTCTTGGGAGAAGAAGGAGTGCCGCGTGCCTGGCGACCCTTTCAGTCGAGGACGTGAAGATAGCCACCTATTCGGAATGATGACAACAGGACATCTGCTGATTGGAGTAAGCATTGCTCTGGTTTGTCGACAAATTGGAAGTAGCTGGCAGTCTTCAAAGTACCCCAAAGCTGCCACGAATGAGTGGAGGATACAAGAAGAACTGCGGACACTCTTGTGATTTTAAATAAAATCGGACTGTCTGCCCCGCAGGATGAATTTGAGGACCAGTCATAGACAATTTAGAGTGAAAAGCAAATTTTATTTTCACTCGCATACAAAACAATCTAACTTGGATTGTTGTCAATGAAATTGACAAGATCTTGGGTTTAGGGGAACCTGCTAGTCGTGACGGTGCGGTTGTTGCCGGACACACGACAGATTCTTGGGAGAAGAAGGAGTGCAGCGTGCCTGGCAATCCGTTTCAGTCGAGGACGTGAAGATATCTACCTATTCAGAATGATGACAACAGGACATCTACTGATCGGTGTAAGCTTTGCTCTGGTTTGTCGACAAATTGGAAGTCGCTGGCAGTCTTCAAAGTACACCACAGCTGCCACAAATGATTGGAGGATGCGGGAAGAACTGCGGACAATTGTGATTTTGAATGAAATCGGACTGTCTGCCCCGCAGGATGAATTTGAGGACCAGTCATAGACAGTTTAGAGTGAAAAGCAAATTTTATTTTCACTCGCATACAAAACATTCCAACTTGGATTGTTGTCAATGAAATTGACAATATCTTGGGTTTAAGGGGAACCTGCTTGTCGTGACGGAGCGGTTGTTGCTGGACACACGTGGATTCTTGGGAGAAGAAGGAGTCCCGCGTGCTTGGCAACCCTTTTCAGTCGAGGACGTGAAGATATCTACCTATTCGGAATGATGACAACAGGGCATCTGCTGATTGGAGTAAGCGTTGCTCCGGTTTGTCGACAAATTGGAAGTTGCTGGCAGTCTTCAAAGTACACCACAGCTGCCACAAATGATTGGAGGATGCAGGAAGAACTGCGGACAATTGTGATTTTGAATGAAATCGGACTGTCTACCCCGCAGGATGAATTTGAGGACCAGTCATAGACGATTTAGAGTGAAAAGCAAATTTTATTTTCACTCGCATACAAATCATTCTAACATGGATTGTTGTCAATAAAATTGACAAGATCTTGGGTTTAGGGGAACCTGCTAGTCGTGACGGAGCGGTTGTTGCCGGACACACGACGGATTCTTGGGAGAAGAAGGAGTGCCGCGTGCCTGCCAACTCTTTTCAGTTGAGGACGTGAAGATATCTACCTATTCGGAATGATGACAACAGGACATCTGCTGATTGGAGTAAGCGTTGCTCTGGTTTGTCGACAAATTGGAAGTTGCTGTCAGTCTTCAAATTACCTCAAAGCTGCCACAAATGAGTGGAGGATGCGGGAAGAACTGCGGACACTTGTGATTTTGGATGACATGGGACTGTCTGCCCCGCAGGATGAACTTGAGGACCAGTCATAGACAATTTAGAGTGAAAAGCAAATTTTATTTTCACTCGCATACAAAACATTCAAACTTGAATTAATGTCAATGAAATTGACAAGATCTTGGGTTTAGGGGAATCTGCTTGTCGTGACGGAGCGGTTGTTGCCGGACACACGATGGATTCTTGGGAGAAGATGGAGTGCCGCGTGCCTGCCAACCCTTTTCAGTCGAGGACGTGAAGATATCTGCCTATTCGGAATGATGACAACAGGACTTCTGCTGATTGGAGTAAGCGTTGCTCTGGTTTGTCGACAAATTGGAGGTTGCTGGCAGTCTTCAAAGTACCCCAAAGCTGCCACAAATAAGTGGAGGATGCGGGAAGAACTGCGGACACTTGCGATTTTGGATGACATGGGACTGTTCGCCCCGCAGGATGAACTTGAGGACCACTCATAGACAGTTTAGAGTGAAAAGCAAATTTTATTTTCACTCGCATACAAAACATTCTAACTTGGATTGTTGTCAATGAAATTGACAAGATCTTGGGTTTAGGGGAACCTGCTTGTCGTGACGGAGCGGTTGTTGCCGGATACACGACGGATTCTTGGGAGAAGAAGGAGTGCCGCGTGCCTGGCGACCCTTTCAGTCGAGGACGTGAAGATAGCCACCTATTCGGAATGATGACAACAGGACATCTGCTGATTGGAGTAAGCGTTGCTCTGGTTTGTCGACAAATTGGAAGTAGCTGGCAGTCTTCAAAGTACCCCAAAACTGCTACGAATGAGTGAAGGATGCGAGAAGAACTGCGGACACTCTTGTGATTTTGAATGAAATCGGACTGTCTGCTCCGCAGGATGAATTTGAGGTCCAGTCATAGACAATTTAGAGTGAAAATCAAATTTTATTTTCACTCGCATACAAAACAATCTAACTTGGATTGTTGTCAATGAAATTGACAAGATCTTGGGTTTAGGGGAACCTGCTAGTCGTGACGGTGCGGTTGTTGCCGGACACACGACAGATTCTTGGGAGAAGAAAGAGTGCAGCGTGCCTGGCAATCCTTTTCAGTCGAGGACGTGAAGATATCTACCTATTCAGAATGATGACAACAGGACATCTGCTTATTGGAGTAAGCATTGCTCTGGTTTGTCGACAAATTGGAAGTTGCTGGCAGTCTTCAAATTACCTCAAAGCTGCCACAAATGAGTGGAGGATGCGGGAAGAACTGCGGACACTCTTGTGATTTTGGATGACATGGGACTGTCTGCCCCGCAGGATGAACTTGAGGACCAGTCATAGACAATTTAGAGTGAAAAGCAAATTTTATTTTCACTCGCATACAAAACATTCTAACTTGAATTAATGTCAATGAAATTGACAAGATCTTTGGTTTAGGGGAATCTGCTTGTCGTGACGGAGCGGTTGTTGCCGGACACACGATGGATTCTTGGGAGAAGAAGGAGTGCCGCGTGCCTGCCAACCCTTTTCAGTCGAGGACGTGAAGATATCTGCCTATTCGGAATGATGACAACAGGACTTCTGCTGATTGGAGTAAGCGTTGCTCTGGTTTGTGGACAAGTTGGAAGTTGCTGGCAATCTTCAAAGTAACCCAAAGCTGCCACAAATGAGTGGAGGATGCGGGAAGAACTGCAGACACTTGTAATTTTGGATGACATGGGACTGTCTGCCCCACAGGATGAATTTGAGGACCAGTCATAGACAATTTAGAGTGAAAAGCAAATTTTATTTTCACTCACATACAAAATATTTTAACTTGGATTGTTTCCCTGGCTTCGAGACCCCCCCGAAGGACAATGCAGTGAAGACACAACAAACTCCCTGTTGTTGAATTTGGACTAGTGACTGCACGACATCAAGGCCGCGGAACAGAGACACACTGCAGGCTTACACACAAACATGCATCCACAAAAATATACGCCACACACATACATACCACACCCCGCCCCAATCCAACGCTCTTGACGCAAATCCCATAGGGGTGATGGAAGGATGGTCAGCGCCTGAGAGCTGTGGCCTACCACCATGACCCCGCACTCCCTTCACTCTGTTGCTAGATATCTTGAGATGTACGTTGTAATATGTATATGTGCTTTGCTATGGCCGTTTTTTTTTCCCACTCCAGACTGGGTCCCCTTAGAAGACCAGTCTTTACGGGGCGCCTTGTGGCGACCCGTCAGTGTTCCTGTTCAGTAACCCTTTACACTGTTTGTTTGTCTCATCTTCAATCAATCAATCAGTCAATGTTTATTTACATAGCCCTTAATCACAAGTGTCTGCACAAACCACAACGACATCCTCACATAAGGGCAAGGAAAAACACACCCAATGGGACGTCGGTGACAATGACAATGAGAAAACCTTGGAGAGGACCGCATATGTGGGCAACCCCCCCTTAGGGGACCGAAAGCAATGGATGTCGAGCGGGTCTAACATGATATTGTGAAAGTCCAAGCCATAGTGGATCTAACATAATGGTGAAAGTCTAGTCCAAAGTAGATCCAATATAGTAGTGAGAGTCCCGTCCATAGTTGGGGCCAGCAGGAACGGGTGTGTGCTGAAAACAATGTTTTGTTGTACAACAAATGACAATCAATTAATCAATGTTTATTTATACAGCCCTAAATCACAAGTGTCTAAAAGGGCTGCACAAGCCACAACGACGTTCTCGGTTCAGAGCCCACATAAGGGCAAGGAAAAACTCACAACCCAGTGGGATGTCAATGATAAGGATTATGAGATACCTTGGAGAGGACCGCAGATGTGGGTGCCCCCCCCCCCTCAAGGGGAAACCGGATGCAATGGACGTCGAGTGGGTCTAACATAATATTGTGAAAGTCCAGTCCATTGTGGATCTAACATAATAGTGAGAGTCCAGTCCATAGTGGATCCAACATAAGAGTGAGAGTCCAGTCAGAGGCCAGTAGGAGACCATTCGAGCGGAAACGGGTAAGCAGCGCAGAGATGTCCCCCACCGATGCACATATTTGTTCCATTTTGTCCACTAGCAACACTGAGATCATTATTCATGCCTTCGTTACGTCTTGTCTCGATTACTGTAACGTACAGTTTTGTTTTCGGGGCTCCCTATGTCTAGCATTAAAAGATCGCAGTTAATTACAGTTATCCGAGGTCGGGTTGCGGGGGCAGCAGCCTAAGCAGGGAAGCCCAGACTTCCCTCTCCCCAGCCACTTCGTCCAGCTCCTCCCGGAGGATCCCGAGGCATTCCCAGGCCAGCCGGGAGATATAGTCTTCCCAATGTGTCCTGGGTCATCCCCGTGGCCTCCTACCTGTCGGACGTGCCCTAAAAACCTCCCTAGGGAGGCGTTCGGGTGGCATCCTGACCAGATGCCCGGACCACCTCATCTGGCTCATCTCGATTTGGAGGAGCAGCAGTTTTACTTCGATCTCCCCTCGGATGGCAGAGCTTCTCACCCTATCTCTAAGGGAGAGCCCTGCCACCCGGTGGAGGAAACTCATTTCAGCCACTTGTACCCGTGATCTTGTCCTTTTGGTCATAACCCAAAGCTCATGACCATAGGTGAGGATGGGAACGTAGATCGACTGTTAAATTGAGAGCTTTGCCTTTTGGCTCAGCTCCTTCTTCACCACAACGGATCGATACAGCGTCCACAATACTGAAGACGCCGTCTGAAGATGCCTGTCGATCTCACGATCCACTCTTGCCTCACTCGTGAACAAGACTCGGAGGTACTTTAACTCATCCACTTGGGGCAAGATCTCCTCCCCAACCCGGAGATGGCACTCCACCCTTTTCCGGGCGAGAACCATGATATCGGATTTGGAGGTGCTGAGTCTCATTCCAGTCGCTTCACACTCGGCTGCGAAGCGATCCAGTGAGAGCTGAAGATCCTGGACAGTTGAAGCCATCAGGACCACATCATCTTAAAAAAGCAGAAGCCTTATCCTGCAGCCACAGAAGCGGATGCCCTCAACGCCTTGACTGTGACAGAAATTCTGTCCATAAAAGATATGAACCTAGTCGGTGACAAAGGGCAGCCTTGGCGGTGTCCAACCCTCACTGGAAACGTGTCCGACTTACTGCTGGCAATGCATTGATTCATTAGTACCACGATACTACACTAGTACAGGTATACCATACAACCCTAGTCAAGGGTGTGTCTTAAGTTGTGTGGATGAACTGAGGCATTGTGTATCATCCCGACAGACTCTGATGAACTTTAGTCCGACCTTGACTCGTCAGCAGTAGTGCTCAGTTCCGACTTCTCAGTTCTTCTTTCCATGATTGTCCTCGTTTGTGCGATTAAGGTGTGGTTTAAAACGTGATACTACACTAGTACCGGTATGCCGTAAAACTCTCATCAAGGGTGTCTTGAGTTGTGTGGATGGACTGTGGCATTGTCTAGCATCCCGACAGACTCTGATGAACTTAAGTCTAACCTTGACTCGTCAGCAGCAGTGCTTAGTTCCGACTTCTCAGTTCTTCTTTCCATGGTCGCCCTCGTTTGTGCAATTAAAAGTGTGGTTTAAAACGCGATACTACTTTAGTACCGGTATACCGTACAACTCTAGTCAAGGGTGTGTCTTGAGTTGTGTGGATGGACTGAGGCATTGAGTATCTTCCTGACAGACTAATGAACTTTAGTCCGATCTTGACTTGTTAGCCGCGGTGCTCGGTTCAGACTTCTCAGTTCTTCTTTCCATGATTGCCCTCATTTGTGCGATCAAAGGTGTGGTTTAAAACGCGATTCTACTTTAGTACCGGTATACCGTACAACCCTAGTCAAGGGTGTGTCTTGAGTTATGTGGATGGACTGAGGCATTGTGTATCATCCCGACAGACTCTGATGAACTTAAGTCTAACCTTGACTCGTCAGCAGCAGTGCTTAGTTCCGACTTCTAAGTTCTTCTTTCCATGATCGCCCTCGTTTGTGCGATTAAAGATGTGGTGTAAAATGTGATATTACAGCAGTACCCTTATACTGTACAACTCTAGTCAAGAGTGTGTCTTGAGTTGTGTGGATGGGCTGAGGCATTGAGTATCTTCCTGACAGACTAATGAACTTTAGTCCGATCTTGACCGTCAGCCCCAGTGCTCGGTTCAGACTTCTCAGTTCTTCTTTCCATGATCGCCCTCGTTTGTGCGATCAAAGGTGTGGTTTAAAACGCGATTCTACTTTAGTACCGGTATACCGTACAACCCTAGTCACGGGTGTGTCTTGAGTTATGTGGATGGACTGAGGCATTGTGTAGCATCCCGACAGACTCTGATGAACTTAAGTCTAACCTTGACTCGTCAGCAGCAGTGCTTAGTTCCGACTTCTAAGTTCTTCTTTCCATGATCGCCCTCGTTTGTGTGATTAAAGGTGTGGTGTAGAATGTGATATTACAGCAGTACCCTTATACCGTACAACCCTAGTCAAGGGTGTGTCTTGAGTTGTGTGGATGGACTAAGGCATTGTTTAGCATCCCGACAGACTCTGATGAACTTAAGTGTAACCTTGACTCGTCAGCAGCAGTGCTTAGTTCCGACTTCTCAGTTCTTCTTTCCATGGTCGCCCTCGTTTGTGCAATGAAAAGTGTGGTTTAAAACGCGATACTACTTTAGTACCGGTATACCGTACAACTCTAGTCAAGGGTGTGTCTTGAGTTGTGTGGATGGACCATGGCATTGAGTAGCATCCTGACAGACTAATGAACTTTAGTCCGAACTTGACTCGTCAGCCGCAGTGCTCGGTTCAGACTTCTCAGTTCTTCTTTCCATGATCGCCCTCGTTTGTGCGATCAAAGGTGTGGTTTAAAACGCGATTCTACTTTAGTACCGGTATACCGTACAACCCTAGTCAATGGTGTGTCATGAGTTGTGTGGATGGACTGAGGCATTGAGTAGCATCCTGACAGACTCTGATGAACTTTAGTCCGACCTTGACTCGTCAGCAGCAGTGCTTAGTTCCGACTTCTCAGTTCTTTTTTCCATGATCGCCCTCGTTTGTGCGATTAAAGGTGTGGTTTAAAAACGCTAGCCTTGATACCCGCTCCCCTGGTGAGCCCACTGTCCGAACAGGCGTCACGTCCTTTCTGATTTCAAAAGGACAGGCAAACAGCCCGAAATTAACGGCGGTCCAAGTCCCTCCTTTCGTCTTTTCCGGGGGAAATTAATGAGGCAAACCAAAATGTTTGAGCAAACCTTTCGCCCCGCGGGAGAGTGGGGCGCTGACCTGACGACTGTTCACAATGTCAACGAGGTGGACTGTCATTTTCAAACACGCCACGGAAGACTGATGGAGCCCGACAAAAGCACCAAGTAAGAGAAAAAAAACAATTAGCGGGCTCGTTGGACAGGGCGAGAGGTTCTCATTTATTTATACGGCGGTCTGAGAGCTGACCATTGGTGCCGCTAAATGGTCTGAGTGTGCGTGCCGGCCATATATTAGGAGCTGACCTTATATTGGTACAAGTGTAAAGTGTGTACTTTAATGGATAACTGTCGTAATCCTGAAGGAGGAGTGGACATGCTGCCCAGAAGTGTTTAATCCCCACATAAGGCACCGTGATAAACAGGTCTCCAAGCGAGGCCTGCTTGGGGGGTTGAAAGAAACTTTTGGGAGGACTAACAAGGCTTCTAGAGAACGGTGATTGATTAGTTTGCGATCCATTTATGTGAGGCTCTTGTTTTACTCCATTCCCCCTTAAGACATTGGCTCTATTTACAAGGACAGCAAAAAAAAAAAAAACGACTATTGACCTCCTCCTAACTTATACAGCAGTTTGATTATAGCACACGGTCTCCTGTGTGCTATTTAATTTATAATCACATTTCTGGACTGGTAATAGATTTTTCTTTTTGAACCGCAATTAAAGATCTACTTATTACTCGTTTTTATTTCCCATTCGCCTAAATCATTATTAGGAATGTTCTTATGTTAGGTTGATACTTCCTGTGACTTTAATAGTGGACGTATGTCATCCAGATCGAGGACTTGCATGTGACTATAAATTAACTTGAACCTATTTTCCGAATAATCGTATCCAAAACTGTGATGAAATGAGTTCCCGGCGAGAAGACAAAAGGTGTCTTTGAACCTACCAGGAAGAAGGCTTTTAAAACTCCACTGTGTAGGATGGGAAGCAACATGAAGGTGTGCTGTTTCTTACATATATTGTAAACAATAGAAAGATATGGTTTGGACCCAAGAACTACAAAGCGGAGAGAAAGTAGGATCTGCCCAGGCTAAAGTTATAGCTCAGTTGGTTGCGGGGCCGTTCCAGTAACTTGAGGGATCCAGGTTCGATCCCCGCTTCCGCCATCCTAGTCACTGTCATTGTGTCCTTGGGCCTGCCCACAGTGCCACCCACACTGGTGTGAATGTAATTTAGAGATTGGGTTTCACTATGTAGAGAAAATCGCTATATAAATATAATTCAATTCAATTCAATAAGTTCCAGACACCTCTACTTTGAACTGTTTTACGACCTCTTCTTTGAATTATTTTACGACCTTTTCTTTGAACTGGCCTTTTCTTTGAACTGTTTCTAATCAAAGGCGATGGCTGTTTACGACCCCCTCCCTCAGAAACAGCTCTTGCCATGTAATCTGGGAAAGTCCAAATAAAAGAGGAGGCATACAGTTTTTCGCCAGAGCGTGTTGGGAGTCTGTATAAGAGTGCAGTTCAGACGTCTCTCCTCAATTGAGCCAAATTTAATTCTGTTTCTGTTTAATTCTCTGCTTCTTGTCTTGTTTAATAAATGTCATCAGTGTTTGACCTTGACACCTATTTTATTAAGGCCTATGCCTTTTTGTGTTTCATTAGAAAATGATGCCGCACTTGATGTCTATTTCTGGTCTTGTCATCCTCGTCTGGACAGAAAGGTGACACGGCAGTGTGGCTGGATCAAAAGAGACGTCGGAGCATTCTTACTGAACCAAAAAATGTTTGATTAAAAGCGTGCATCATTACACAGGACTGCAGTTCGTGGAGGAAGTCAGGTCAAGAAAATAAGGCACTAAGAGCCAAACCACAGTCTCACATTCCTTGTTTCTCTGTCTGGGTGTGTGTTAATTCAGGAGAGTAAAACCTAACCATTTAAGGAGATGTTCATGTGTAAGTGACTGGAAAGACAAAAGATGTATACCATAACGTGTAGGTTGATGTTTAAGATAAACATGGAGTCTCTCCTCCAGGAGAGGGCTATCACTTTTGCATTCCGAAGTCTGAATTTATTGCCTCTTCTCGTGAGAGAGTTAACCCAGTTCACATGCGAATGTCCAACTAAGCCTCCTTAATTTATTATGGGCTCAACCATTATTTACCTCAGCCTGGTGGTTCGCTTTCTTCAAGTTGAATATAAACATTCACAATATATATAGAACATAATGTGAGTTAATTAATTAATTCATTTCACCGCCCTTCTATCAATCAATCAAGGTTTATTTGCTTTACAAGACAAATAAGTTAAAAGCAGGTAAAGCCATGCATTTTAAAACAGTAACAAGAATTAATTAAAGTGATTGTTTGTTACAAGCCAGCTTAAACAAATATATTTTTAGTTGGGATTTAAAAGTTTCTATCTCCGTGATTACTCACAATTCAGATGGGAGATGGGAGGGGGTTCCATAACATGGTTGCGGATGCGGAAAAATAACTATTGCCCCATTTTTTTAAGTCTAGTCCTTGGTTCTTCCAAAGATGTGTGCAAAGATGAGCGCAGATTCCTTGGTGGGAGGCGAACAGTTGAAATATCAGCCAAGTATGCGGGGGAAAGACCAGGGTTTTACGGTATTCCAGTACTAGTAGAGTATCGCGGTACTGATGAATCAAAAACGGTACTATACTCTGTTTTTCTTTTTGTTTTTTTTGGTTTTTTTTAACGGGCATGTTGGCGTATTGTCACGTCATGACATTGCTGGTTAACGAGCGGAGGAGCAAAGCAAAATCACAGAGTACTTAGAAATAGACAGAGTGCATGGAGAAAAAAGGGAGAACGGACGCATTTTGGCTTAAAAACTAAAGATAAAGGTGAAGCTAAAACACTAATACTCAGTAAGAAGTGCTTTAAGACATGGTTAGCTAGCTAGCGGCTAAAGTACATTAGCTACTTATAAATCACCAATCCTTGCCTCCATGGCGACAAATACTACAAGACAAGTTGTCTACTATGTTCACTATTTTATTTAAGGACACAATTGCAATATGTAACTGGAGGGGGACGTGGGTGTAAAGACCGGCCTCGGAACACAGCTGGCAGGTGATCGGATTACCCAGCTGGGATTGGTCATCCAATCACCTGCTACGCTTATCAGCAGCAGCCGCGCCAACACACAGAGAGGGAGTTGGAGTTGAGCAGACGCAAGCACACAAAAGAAAAACTGAAATGTTGTAGAGCAGAGGAGGGAAACGTCCACATTTGGCGCCCAAACGTACCTGACCAAAGATGACAGCGTCTTACCCCCGTGCAGCGTTAGGGCAGGTTCTGGCGGAGGTGACGGTGGCCAGCCAGCACCAAGGGGAGATGCTCTGGTTCTAGTTGGCCCATCAGAACCAGATCCTACAGGTGCTGGTGGACCGGATTAGAGCAGCGAGGACAACACCAGCGGCATTGACCATCCCCCGGATGACGGAGACAGAGGACCCCAGGCGTTCATGGACATTTTTGTGGCATGTGCTTGGCCGAAGGACGAGTGTGGGGGTGCGGCTGCTCCCTCTGCTGGCTGTGAAGTGGCAGCGAGCGGCGCTCAGCCTGCCGCCAGCTTCCTGCGTGCGCTTCCCGGACCTGAGGCGAACGATGTTGGACCAGACGGGGTGCTCCAGAGAGGACCACAGGCGGCGATTCCGGGTGCTGCGTCTAGGCCCAAAGAATCGGCCATTTGCGCTGAGGCAGCAGCTGCGGGACGTGGACGCAGGAAGCCGTTGGTCCTCGGTCTTGGCGGAGGACCACCTAGCGGTGCACCGCGAGATGCGGAAGGGGGAGAAGACAGCGGAAGTGGCTGATTGTCCAGAGTTGGAGTTGAGCAGACGCACACACACACAAGAAAGACTGAAAAGTTGTAGAGCTGTCCTGGCGTGTGCATACCACAATAAAAGATTGTTCAACCCAGACTCCCGGGCTTCCGAGAAGGTCTATTGCGGTCAGGAGAACCCACAGGAGGGAAACATCGACATTTGGTGCCCAAACGTACCTGACCGAAGGTGACAGTGTCCGACCCCTTTGCGGCGTTAGGGCAGGTTCTGGCGGAGGTGACAGTGGCAAGCCAGCAGCAAGGAGAGGCGCCCTGGCTCCAGCTGGCCCTTCAGAGCCAGATCCTACAGTCGCTGGTGGATCGGATCAGAGCAGCGAGGACAACACCAGCAGCCGTGACCATCCCCTGGATGACGGAGACAGAGGACCCCCAGGCGTTTATGGACATTTTTGTGGCCACACCGGGGGCATGCGCTTGGCCGGAGGAGGAGTGTGGGGGTGCGGCTGCTCCCGCTGCTGGCTGAGAAGGCGCAGCGAGCGACTCTCAGCCTTCCGCCAGCTTCCTGCGTGCACTTCCAGGACCTAAAGCGGGCGGTGTTGGACTGGACGGGATGCTCCAGAGAGGACCACAGGCGCCGATTCCAGGTGCTACGGATATCAATCAATCAATCAATGTTTATTTATATAGCCCCAAATCACAAATGTCTCAAAGGACTGCACAAATCATTACGACTACAATATCCTCGGAAGAACCCACAAAAGGGCAAGGAAAACTCACACCCAGTGGGCAGGGAGAATTCATATCCAGTGTGACGCCAGTGACAATGCTGACTATGAGAAACCTTGGAGAGGACCTCAGATGTGGGCAACCCCTCACCCCCCCCCCCCCCCCCTCTAGGGGACCGAAAGCAATGGATGTCGAGCGGGTCTAACATGATACTGTGAAAGTTCAATCCATAGTGGCTCCAACACAGCCGCGAGAGTTCAGTTCAAATCGGGTCCAAGACAGCAGCGAGAGTCCTGTCCACAGGAAACCATCTCAAGCGGAGGCGGATCAGCAGCGTAGAGATGTCCCCAACCGATACACAGGCGACCGGTCCATCCTGGGTCCCGACGAGCGGTCCATCCTGGGTCTCGACTCTGGACAGCCGGTACTTCATCCATGGTCATCGGACCGGACCCCCTCCACAAGGGAGGGGGGGACATGGGAGAGAAAAGAAAATAAGCGGCAGATCAACTGGTCTATAAAGGAGGTCTATTTAAAGGCTAGAGTATACAGATGAGTTTTTTTAAGGTGAGACTTAAATGCTTCTACTGAGGCAGCATCTCGAATTGTCACCGGGAGGGCATTCCAGAGTACTGGAGCCCAAACGGAAAACGCTCTATAGCCCGCAGACTTTTTTTGGCTTCTAGGAATCACTAATAAGCCGGAGTCTTTTGAACGCAGATTTCTTGCCGGGACATATGGTACAATACAATCGGCAAGATAGGCTGGAGCTAGACTGTGTAGTATTTTATACGGAATTAGTAAAACCTTAAAGTCACATCTTAAGTGTACAGGAAGCCAGTGCAGGTGAGCCAGTACAGGCGTAATGTGATCAAACTTTCTTGTTCTTGTCAAAAGTCTAGCAGCCGCATTTTGTACCAACCGTAATCTTTTAATGCTAGACACGGGGAGACCCGAAAATAATACGTTACAGTAATCGAGACGAGACGTAACAAACGCATGGATAATGATCTCGGTGTCTTTAGTGTACAAAATGGAGCGAATTTTAGCTATATTACGGAGATGAAAGAAGGCCGTTTTAGTAACGCTTTTAATGTGTGACTCAAAGGAGAGAGTTGGGTCTAAGATAATACCCAGATTTTTTACCGAGTCACCTTGTTTTATTATTTGGTTGTCAAATGTTAAAGTTGTATTATTAAATAGAGGTCGGTGTCTAGCAGGACCGATAATCAGCATTTCCGTTTTTTTGGCGTTGAGTTGCAAAAAATTAGCGGACATCCATTGTTTAATTTCATTAAGACACACTTCCAACTGACTACAGTTCGGCGTGTTGGTCAGCTTTAGGGGCATGTAGAGTTGGGTGTCATCAGCATAGCAGTGAAAGCTAATACCGTATTTGCGTATGACGTCACCCAGCGGCAGCATGTAGATGCTGAAGAGTACAGGGCCAAGGACCGAACCCTGTGGAACTCTACACGTTACCTTAACATAGTCCGAGGTCATACTGTTATGGGAGACGCACTGCACCCTGTCAGTAAGATAAGAGTTAAACCAAGACAGGGCTAAGTCTGACATACCAATTCGTGTTTTGATACGCTCTAATAAAATATGATCGACGGTATCGAAAGCAGCGCTAAGATCGAGGAGCAGCAACATAGATGACGCATCAGAATCCATCGTTAGCAATAGATCATTAGTCAATTTTGCGAGGGCTGTCTCAGTAGAGTGATTTGCCCTGAAACCGGATTGAAAGGTTTCACATAGATTGTTAAACTCTAAGTGTTCATTTAGCTGCTCTGCAACAATTTTTTCGAGGATTTTCGAAATAAAGGGATGGTAGTTTACCATGAGGTCAGGATCGAGGTTAGGTCTTTTAAGGAGAGGATGAATAACCACTTTTTTGAATGCTGGGGGAACAGTGCCCGAGGAAAGTGATAAGTTTATAATATTTTGGGATAGGCCCAGAGGATTGAACATTAGTGCTGAGACAGCGGCTGCGGGATGTGGCGACGCGGCGGCTGCAGACGGAGGGAGACGACGGTCCTCGGTGTTGGTGGAGGACCACCTGTCGGTGCACCGCGAGACGCGGAAGGGGGGAGAAGGCAGCGGAGAAGGACCAGTGTCCAGAGTTGGAGTTGAGCAGATGCACGAACACACAAGAAAGACTGAAAAGTTGTAGAGCTGTCCTGGCGTGTGCATACCACAATAAAAGATTGTTCAACCCAGACTCCCGGGCTTCCGAGAAGGTCTATTGCAGTTAGGAGGGAAACGCCCACATTTATCGCCCAAACGTACCTGACCGAAAAGGACAGCGTCCGACCACCTTGCGGCGTTAGGGCAGGTTCTGGCGGAGGTGACGGTGGCCGGCCAGCACCAAGGGGAGGCCCTCCGCTCCAGCAGGCCCATCAAACCCAGATCCTACAGGTGCTGGTGGACCGGATCGGAGCAGCGAGGACAACACCAGCAGCCGTGACCATCCCCCGGGCGATGGAGACGGAGGACCCCCAGGCGTTCATGGACTTTTTTGTGGCCACAGCGGGGGCATCTGCTTGGCCGAAGGAGGAGTGTGGGGGTGCGGCTGCTCCCGCTGCTGGCTAAGAATGCGCAGCAAGCGGCTCTCAGCCTTCCGCCAGCTTCCCGTGTGGGCTTCCAACCCTAGTCCAGACGATTAAAGGCCTTAAAAACAAAAAGGAAAATTTTAAAATGTATTCTAAAACAAACTGGGAGCCAATGGAGAACAAAAAGAGCATGTTTTGGAGTAAGAGTGAGGAGGCGAAGACCTGGATTTTGTACTGACTGGAACTAATTTAGTCCATCATAGAGTGCATTACAGAAGTCCAGTCCAGAACGGATGACCGCATGGGTGGCTTTTTCAAGGTCTAACCTCGGCCGAAAAGGCTTAACCTTTGCCAAACGTCACAGCTGCAGACAACCTCCAGGTGTGTTTCTGAGCTGGTCTCCCGCAGTCAACAGGCATTGGTCGAAGTCTCTCAAGGACTTTGTTGCAGCCAAGCAGGAGCCATGCTAGGGTTGGCAACTTGAAAGATGCGAGAAATGTGCTGAAAAGTGTTTAAAAAAAAGTCGAAAAGAGGTTCTCCTACCATATTAAAAAACCTTAGTTCGATGTCAGTTGGAGTGAGCCTCATGTTTTGAGTTGGATCAGCAGCTCAGAATCAAAGAAACAACATGAGGCCTTGACCCCTGCTGAGCGGCGGGCCTTATTGTTTTTCATGCCAGGGCTTCCTTTAAGATATGACAAAGGTGAACTGTTAATGATGATTTCTTTCATTAATAGCTGTCCTTCCTTCCCTTGGCTTTTTTTTTGAGAAATCTGTTCAGCTCATATCTCCAGTGGAACATTCTCTCAAAAAGGGATCGGTGCTGTTAGAGGCAACGACTACCAGGTACAAGACATTGATACAATGTGGATTATACGTACGTGTACTTCCAAACTGAACGTTGAAAAATATATGGAGACATTTGTGAAATAGAAGAGGTTGATATCCAACAGTGGATCCATGATGTTGTTTGGGAAATGACAAAATTTAAATGGTAAAAATCAGGGTCACAACCCAACATTGATTAAACGTCAACAAAAAGAATGTTGTTTCAACGTTGTATTTGTGTTGTAGAATATTAGTTGGGAAATCACCAATTTTCAATGTTCAAATCAACCTCAGAATCCAACATTGATTAAACGTTGTCAAAAAGCATGTTTCAGAATATTGGTAGAGAAATGACCAAATTTCAACGGTCAAATGTACGTCAGAACACAACATTGAATAAACGCCAACAAAAAGCATGTAGTTTCAACGTTGTATTTGTGTTGTAGAGTATTGGTTGAAAAAAGACCACATTTCAATGGTCATTTCAGAACCTAACATTGATTAAATGTTGTTAAAAAGCATGTTGTTTCAATGTTGTATTTGTGTTGTAGAATATTGTTTGAGAAATGACCACATTTCAATGGTTAAATGAACGTCAGAACCTAACATTGATTAAACGTCAACAAAAAGCATTTTGTTTTAACGTTGTATTTGTGTTGTAGAATATTGGTTGGGAAATGACCAAATTTCAATGGTCAAATCAACTTCACAACCCAACATTGATTGAAGGTCAACAAAAAGCATGCTGTTTCAATGTTGAATTTGTGTTGTAAAATATTGGTTGAGAAATGACCAAATTTCAATGGTCAAATGTACGTAAACGCACAACATTGAATAAACATCATTAAAAAGCATGTTGTTTTAACATTTTTTTGTGTTGTAGAATATTGGTTGAGAAATGCCCACATTTCAATGGTCAAATAAACGTTAGAACCCAACATTGAATAAACGTTGTCAAAAAGCATGTTGTTTCAACGTTGTATTAGTGTGGTAGAATATTGGTTGGGATATGACCAAATTTCAATGGTCAAATCAACATCAGAACCTAACATTGATTAAACGTCAACAAAAAGCATGTTGTTTCAACGTTGTATTTGTGTTGTAGAATATTAGTTGAGAAATTAACAAATTTCAACGATCAAATATACGTCAGAACACAACATTGAATAAACGTCAACATAAAGCATGTTGTTTCAACATTGTATTTGTGTTGTAGAATATTGTTTGAGAAATGACCACATTTCAATGGTTAAATGAACGTCAGAACCTAACATTGATTAAACGTCAACAAAAAACATTTTGTTTTAACGTTGTATTTGTGTTTTACAATATTGGTTGGGAAATGACCAAATTTCAATGTTCAAATCAACATCAGAACCCAACATTGATTAAACTTTGTCAAAAAGCATGTGTCAACGTTGTATTTGTGTTGTAAAATATTGGTTGAGAAATGACCAAATTTCAATGGTCAATTGAACATTAGAACCCAACATTGAATAAACGTCAAAAAGCAAGTTATTTTAACATTGTATTTGTGTTGTACAATATTGGTTGAGGGCTTCACGGTGGCAGAGGGGTTAGTGCGTCTGCCTCACAATACGAAGGTCCTGCAGTCCTGGGTTCAAATCCAGGCTCGGGATCTTTCTGTGTGGAGTTTGCATGTTCTCCCCGTGAATGCGTGGGTTCCCTCCGGGTACTCCGGCTTCCTCCCACCTCCAAAGACATGCACCTGGGGATAGGTTGATTGGCAACACTAAATGGTCCCTAGTGTGTGAATGTGAGTGTGAATGTTGTCTGTCTATCTGTGTTGGCCCTGCGATGAGGTGGCGACTTGTCCAGGGTGTACCCCGCCTTCCGCCCGATTGTAGCTGAGATAGGCGCCAGCGCCCCCCGCGACCCCACAAGGGAATAAGCGGTAGAAAATGGATGGATGGATGGAATATTGGTTGAGAAATGACCAAATGTCAATGGTCAAATTAACCTCAGAACCTAACATTGATTAAACGTCAACAAAAAGCAGTTTGTTTCAACGTTGTATTTGTGTTGTAGAATATTGGTTGAGAAATGACCAAATTTCAACGGTCAAATGAACGTCAGAACCCAACATTGATTAAACATTGTCAAAAAGCATGTTCTATCAACATTGTATTTGTGTTTTAGAATATTGGTTGAGAAATGACCAAATTTCAATGGTCAAATCAACATCAGAACCTAACATTGAGTAAACGTCAACAAAAAGCATGTTGTTTCAACGTTGTATTTGTGTTGTAGAATATTGGTTGAGAAATGACCAAATTTTAATGTTCAAATCAACATCAGAACCCAACATTGAGTAAACGTTGTCAAAAAGCATGTTGTTTTAACATTGTATTCGTGTTGTAGAATATTGGTTGAGAAATGAACAAATTTCAATTGGTCGGATCAACTTTAGAACCTAATATTGAATAAATGTCGTCAAAAAGCAGGTTGTTTCAATGTTGTATCCGTTTTGAAGGATATTGGTTGAGAAATGAACACATTTCGATGGTCAAATATACGTTAGAACACAACATTGAATAAACGTTATTAAAAAGCATGTTGTTTTAACATTTTAGAATATTGGTTGAGAAATGACCAAATTTCAATTGTCAAATCAATGTCAGAACCTAACATTGATTAAACGTCAACAAAAAGCATGTTGTTTCAACGTTGTATTTGTGTTGTAGAATATTGGCTGGGAAATGACCAACTCTCAATGGTCAAATCAATTTCACAACCCAACATTGATTGAAGGTCAACAAAAAGCATGTTGTTTCAACGTTGAAAATTGTGTTGTAGAATGTTGGTTGAGAAATGACCAAATTTCAACGGTCAAATGAACGTTAGAACACAACATTGAATAAACGTCCTTAAAAAGCATGGTGTTTCAACATTGTATTTTTTGTTGTAGAATATTGGTTGAGAAATGACCAAATTTCAACGGTCAAATGAACGTCAGAACCCAACATTGATTAAACGTTGTCAAAAAGCATGTTCTATCAACATTGTATTTGTGTTTTAGAATATTGGTTGGGAAATGAGAAAATTTCAAAGATCAAATCAACGTTTCAACCTGACATTGATTAAACGTCAGCAAAAAGCATGTTGTTTCAATGTTGTATTTGTGTTGTAGAATATTGTTTGAGAAATGACCACATTTCAATGGTTAAATGAACATCAGAACCTAATATTGATTAAACGTCAACAAAAAGCATTTTGTTTTAACAGTTTATTTGTGTTTTAGAATATTGGTTGAGAAATTAACAAATTTCAATTGGTCAGATCAACGTCAGAACCTAACAATAAATAAACGTCGTCAAAAAGCATGTTGTTTCAACGTTGTATTCGTTTTGTAGAATATTGGTTGAGAAATGAACACATTTCGATGGTCAAATGTACGATAGACCAGTGAAACAGGAGGAAGGGTAAGTGATCTGAAACGAGAGGCAGAGTCAGCATTTCAAAATAAAACAGGAAATGAAAAAAAATGAAACCAGACGAAACCCAGACAAGACTTCACCCAGGTGTGACAATTAAACTTTTTCAAAAAGCCTTTTTCAACGTTATATTTGTGTTGGAGAATATTGGCTGGGAAATGACCAAATTTCAATGGTCAAATCAACTTCGCAACCCAACATTGATTGAACGTCAACAAAAAGCATGTTGTTTCAACGTTGTAATTGTGTTGTAGAATATTGGTTGGGAAATGACCACTTTTCAATGGTCATATCAACGTCCAAACCCAACATTCATTAAACGTCAACAAAAATCATGTTGTTTCAATGTTGTATTCGTTTTGTAGAATATTGGTCGAGAAATTACCAAATTTCAATGTTCAAATCAACATCAGAACCCAACATTGAATAAACGTTGTCAAAAAGCATGTTATTTTAACATTGTATTTGTGTTGTAGAATATTGGTTGAGAAATGAACAAATGTCAATTGATCGGATCAACTTTAGAACCTTACATTGAATAGATGTTGTCAAAAAGCATGTTGTTTCAATGTTGTATTCGTTTTGTAGAATATTGGTTGAGAAATGAACACATTTTGATGGTCAAATATACATTAGAACCCAACATTGTATAAACGTCATTAAGAAGCGTGTTGTTTTAACATTTTAGAATATTGGTCGAGAAATGACCAAATTTCAATTGTCAAATTAACGTCAGAAAAAGCATGTTGTTTCAACGTTGTATTTGTGTTGTAGAACATTGGTTGGAAAATGACCAACTCTACTTGGTCGAATCAACTTCACAACCCAACATTTTTTGAAGGTCAACAAAAAGCATGTTGTTTCAACGTTGAATTTCTGTTGCAGAATATTGGTTGGGAAATGACTACACTTCAATAGTCAAATCAACGTCAGAACCTAACATTGAATAAACGTTGTCAAAAAGCATGTTGTTTCAATGTTGTATTTGTGTTGTAAAATATATGTTGGAAAATGAGAAAATATCATCAGTCAGATCAACGTCAGAACCCAACATTGATTAATCGTTGTCAAAAGGCATGTTGTTTCCACGTTGTATTTGTGTCTGTGACAGTCTCTTACTGTCGTCGCTCGGGTTCAGCCGACCACCAAGGAAGGACATCTCTTAAGCAGGTTTGAGTTCTTTATTTTGCAATAAAGCTTGGCTGCAGTTTGGATCGCTTTTCAGTTCCTTCCTCCACTGCTCGTTCGCCGGTGGCTTTTCAGCTGCCGTCGTCGTTGTCGTTGTCGTCGTCTGCTTTACGTCGCTCTTGCTCTTCATGCACTGCATCTGCTGTGGACACTCCAACTCCTTCCCTGATCTTTCCTCCTTCTCCCCTTTTATACAGCAGGAGGAGATGAGTTAATTGTGTGCAGGTGTGTGTGCCACGCACTTGATTTAGATTGTGGAGGCATTGCTCCCAGCAAGCCCCGCCTCTCCGCTCCACCGCATCCTCCGCCTCCTTGCCGCCATCTTGGGCAGGGCAGCTCCGCCTCTCCACAGTGTCGTAAAAATATTCGTTGGAAAATGACCAAAGTTCAATGTTCAGATCAACATCAGAACCCAAAATTGATTATATGTTGTCAAATAGCATGTTTCAAGGTTGTTGTAGAATGTTGGTTAAACATTGATTAAACGTTGTAAAAAAGCATGTTGTTTCAACGTTTTATTTGTGTTGTAGAATATTGTTGGGAAAATGACCAAATTTCTTGGTTCAAATTAACATCAGAACCTAACATTGATTAAAATTTGTCAAAAAGCATCTTGTTCCAACTCTGTGTTTGTGTTGTAGAATAATGGTTGGGAAATGTCTAAAATTCAATAGTCAACTCAATCTCAGAACCCAACTGTCAGGAAGTCGTGGTGAAGGACCCCAAGATGCAGAGATGGTAGTGTTTGGTGCAGGAAAACATGATTTTAATGTCCAAAAAATACAGGAAAACACGAACCGGAAAGCAAGAAACAGGCAAGCTTGAGAAAGCAAACAGGAACATCTCACAGCGAGTAATACTCCAGCCCTGACTGGAGGGAGTGGCAGGTATAAATCGGAGCCTGATTGGCAATTGATTGGCATTGATTAAACGTCAAAAAGCATGTTGTTTCAACGTTGTGTTGGTGTTGTAGAATATTCAAAGTCAATCAAAGTTTATTTATTTAGCCCTAAATCACAAGTGTCTCAAAGGGCTGCAAAAGCCACAACCACGTCCTCAGCTCAGAACCCATGTCAGGGCAAGGAAAAACTCAACCCAATGGGCTGCAATGAGAAACCTTGGAGGGGACCGCAAATGTGGCGGACAAAATGGAACCAATTTTAGCGATATTACGGCGATGAAAGAAGGATGTTTTAGTAACTTTCTTGATGTGTGACTCAAACGAGATTCTTTACCGAGTATTGGTTGGAAAATTACCTACATTTAATGGTCAAATCAATATTCAGAACCCGATATTGATTAAAAGTTGTCAAAAAGCATGTGGTTTCAACATTGGATCTGTGGGGTAGAATATTGGTTGGGAAATGACCTAAATTCAATGGTCAAATCATAAGGATTGTGTTAGCTACCTCTTGCTAGCTTTTATTTCTGATTTAGAATGCATACAAAAGAGAGACATGTTTTCTTATCCTTCATAAAGACTGTGTTAGCTACCTCTCGCTTGCTTTTATTTAAGGTTTAGAATGCTTAAAAAATAGAAAGACGTGTTTTCTTGTCTCTCATAAGGATTGTGTTAGCTACTTCTTGCTTGCTTTTATTTATGATTTAGAATGCTTAAAAAAATTGAAAGACGTGTTTTCTTGTCTCATTAGGATGGTGTTAGCTATCTCTTGCTTGCTTTTATTTAGATTTCGAATGCTTAAAAAATAAAAAGACGTGTGGTCTTGTCTCTCATAATGATTTTGCTAGCTACCTCTTGCTTGCTTTTATTTAGATTTAGAATGCTTAAAAAATAGAAAGACGTGTGGTATTGTCTCTCATAATGATTGTGCTAGCTACCTCTTGCTAGCTTTTATTTATGATTTAGAATGCATAAAAAGGAAAGACATGTTCCTGTCTCTCATAAGGATTCTGTTAGCTACCTCTTGCTAGCGTTTATTTGTGATTTAGAATGTGAAAAAGGGGAAAGACGTGTAAAAGACAGGTAACAAAGAGAAATACATGTTTTCTTTTCTCTCATAAGGATTGTTTTAGCAACCTCTTTATTGCGTTTGTTTACAATTTAGAATACGAAAAAAAAGAAAAACGTGTTTTTATCTCTCATAAGGATTGTGTTAGCTACCTCTTGCTAGCGTTTATTTACAATTCGGAATGCATAAAAAACTAGAAAGACGTGTGTTCTTGTCTCTCATAAAGCTTGTTAGCTACCTCTTGCTAGCTTTGATTTATGATTAGAATACATAAAAAAGGAAAGATGTGTTCCTGTCTCTTGTGTTGGATACCTTTTGCTAGTGTTTATTTACGATTTAGAATGCATAAAAATTGTCCAACAATTTATTCATGATTTAGAATACACAATAAAGGAAAGACATGTTCCTGTCTCTTATAAGGATTGTGTTAGCTACCTCTTGCTCTTTTTTATTTATTGTTTAGAATGCTGCAGAACACAAGCATCAATTCCATCCTAACATTAACAAACCAGACGCTATGAAAAGTCAGCTCTTTACTGCAGGACCCCTGAGGACTTGGAAGTCATCAAATGAAAAAAAAAATAAAAAAAAGTATTAACTGTGAGATCCGTCAAAAAAAAAAGCCTGACTTGAACAATGTGGGCAGAGTGTGAAAAAAAAAAAAAAAACGCCGCTCCCTCGGTATCAGCGGAGGAGAAGACACCTCCACCCATCCCTGTGACACCACAGAGGATGTCACGCTCTCTTCTTCCTCCCTCATCCTCTCTCCCCCCTCTCAAGTCCTACTCCTCTCCGACTTCCCCTAAATAGGGACACCGGCCCAATTAAGAAGATGGCGTTTGGGGAAGCGGTGGCAATTATTCTTTTGCAAGACATACACGGATCCCGCTGTTGGTGCGCACGTGATTATATCGCTGGTTTGCTACAATGGAGGAGCCCAGCCAAGCGTCCGCCGTAACCCCTCACACTTCTGTCAGCCCGCCTGCTTTTCTTCTCTACGCCTGTCTGTGCTGATGAGGGCCAGATTGCAGTGCATGTTGGTCGGAGGCCCGATGGTGAGTGGAGGAACACAAGATAATGGGCGGATTATTAAGAGAAGCCATGTTGAGAGGAAGGATTTTTTTTTCTTTCTTATATATCTTTGCAGCCACCCACGCAGCCCGCATTTTATCTCTTCCACTGCTTTTTTTTTTTTTGGACTCCCATTTTTCCCTTTCCCGTCGCAGCTGCCACATGCAAATGAGTGACGATGCTCCGGTTTAATGCCGATCAATACTCAAATACTCATTTAAGTGGTTGGCCGAAAAGCACGGGGACTGGCCTGCATTCTTGCCAACCTTGAGACAACCGAATTCGAATACTAGAATTGACTGAAATTCAAGTATTTCTACCAAAAAGTTCTATTTTGGTTTCATCTGACCACAAGACATTCTCCCAATCCTCTGCTGTATCATCCATGTATCCATTTTGGTATAAACTCAACTCGTCGTGTTTGGAGGAAGAAGAATACTGAGTTGCATCCCAAGAACACAATACCTACTGTGAAGCATGGGGGTGGAAACATCATGCTTTGGGGCTGTTTTTCTGCCAAGGGGACGGGACGATTGATCCGTGTTAAGGAAAGAATGAATGGGGCCATGTATCGTGAGATTTTGAGCCAAAACCTCCTTCCATCAGTGAGAGCTTTGAAAGGTTGACCAAATACTTATTTTCCACCATAATTTACAAATCAATTCTTAAAAACTCCTACAATGTGAATTCCTGGATTTTTTTTTCACATTCTGTCTCTCACAGTTGAAGTGTACCTATGATGAAAATTACAGACCTCTGTCATCATTTTAAGTGGGAGAACTTGCACAATCGGTGGCTGACTAAATAATTTTTTTGCCCCACTGTATATGTATATATATATATATATATATATATATATATATATATATATATATATATAAATTCCCTCCTGCAACTGAGTGTCACAGTTCCTCCTCTGGCTGCTCGCCCAGACACGCCCCCGCAGCGACAATGCCTGCAGACAATCGACAATCCGCACACCTGGGACTGATGAGGGCGAGATGGTTAAAGTAGTGGTTTTCAACCTTTTTTCAGTGATGGACCCCCTGTGAACATATTTTTTAATTCAAGCACCCCGTAATCAGAACAAAGAATTTTTGGTTGAAAAAAAGAGATAAAGAAGTAAAATACAGCATTATGTTATCTGATTTATTAAATTGTATAACGGTGCAAAATATTGCTCATTTGTAGTGTTTTTTCTTGGACTATTTGGAAAAAAAAAAGATATAAAAATAACTAAAAACTTGTTGAAAAATAAACAAGTGATTCAATTATAAATAAAGAGTTCAACACAAAAGAGGTGGTTCGGGCATCTGGTCAGGATGCCACCCAAACGCCTCCCGAGGGAGGTGTTTAGAGCACGTCCGACCGGTAGGAGGCCACGAGGAAGACCCAGGACATGCTGGGATGACTATGTCTCCCGACTGGCCTGGGAACGCCTCGGGATCCCACGGGAAGAGCTACACGAAGTGGCTGGGGAGAGGGACGTCTGGGCTTCCCTGCTTAGGCTGCTGCCCCCGCGACCCGACCTCGGATAAACGGAAGGAGATGGATGGAGTTCTACACATAGAAGTAATCATCAACGTAAAGTACCCTCTTTGGGGATTGTAATAGAGATCCATCTGGATTAATTATTTTGATTCTAAACATTTCTTCACAAAAAAATAAATCTTTAACATCAACATTTATGGAACATCTCCACAAAAAAATCTAGCTGTCAACACTGAATATTGCATTGTTGCATTTATTTTCACAGTTTATTACATTCTTATTTTGTTGAAGTATTATTCAATAATTATATTTATAAGGGATTTTTGAATTGTTGCTAATTTTAGAATATTTAAAAAAAGATCTCACGTAAACCCTTGGCATACCTTCAAGTACCCCCAGGGTAACGCGTACCCCCATTTGAGAACCACTGGTATAAAGGACCAGTGGAATCCAAGGACTTAGACGGTAACTTAGTTTACCTCTTTGGATACCTTCGTTTGGAGTACCTTCCTTCCCGAGTCTTTACTATTGTCCTCCCTTGTGATTTGGACTGCCTTCCTCGATCCTCGACCCCCGCTTTGGTTTCGGACCCCTTGACGTCTCTCTCGCGCCCCGAATCATCTGCCTGCCCTTCGGACTGTCTTCATGTCTTGTTCCCTCTCCTCGTTTCAACATCACGGTAACACACAACAATTAATCACACACATTAATCAATCAATGTTTATTTATATAGCCCTAAATCACAAGTGTCTCAAAGGGCTGCACAAGCCACAACGACATCCGCGGATCAGCGCCCACATAAGGGCAAGAGAAAACTCACAACCCAGTGGGACGTCGTATAGTAGTTTGCAGTCTTACACCACACACTATTGTATTTTGGTTACACACTCCATTCTATAGTTTAGTAGTGTTGTTTGTTATGACTATATATATATATATATATATATATATATATATATATATATATATATATACATATATATATATATATATATATATATATATATATATACTCAGCATCAAGGGGGTTAAATCACCGAAAATTATTCGCTGCTGCTCACTGCTCCCCACACCTCCCAGGGGGTGATAAAAGGCGATGGGTCAAATGCAGATAATAATTTTGCCACACCTTGTGTGTGTGTGACAATCATTGGTACTTTAACTTCAACTTATATATAATAAATCATTGTACATCACCCTCCTGGTGTCTGTTGCCGTCATCTCCCCTTAGCAAAACGTAACATAAATAAAAGAAATACTTGACTTTCAGTGAATTTTAGCTATATATATATATTCCATCCATCCATTTTCTACCGCGTATTCCCTTTTTTGGGGTCGCGGGGGCGCTGGCGCCTATCTCAGCTACAATCGGGCGGAAGGTGGGGTACACTCTGGACAAGTCGCCACCTCATCGCAGTATATATATATATATATATATATATGTGTGTGTGTGTGTAACCAAAGGTTTATATAGGTCACCTGTAATGTATAAAACTACAAAACAACAAACACGGAGGATCTAGTTTTACACAAAGACCACTTTTATCTCCTTTCTTTCAAAACCTCCGCTCCACCACAACTCTTTGCGCCTTCAAAATAAGAGCGCAAGGCATATACTGTATAACAGCTTATAAACAGGAACTTAACATCACAAAGAGGCAAGCCCATAAAAATAGGTTACATATATATATATTTATTTTATTATATAAACATATATGAATAAAATGAATACTTGAATTTCAGTGTTCATTTATTCACAAATATACACACACATTAGAGTGTGCGGGCAGCATACTCCTTCCCTTTTGAGCTGTCCTAGATGAAATTAAATGATTTTTTTTTCCAATTATTTTGGAACTTGCAAGCGTACTTCTTCTTCTTACTCATCGTCGCCATGTCTCTTCATCGTTCTTCTCCTTTTGCCTCTGTTATGTTTTTGGGAAATTACTACTTGCCGTAGTTTTGAAGCAATGCATGATGGGAATCCGGATGTTGTGTGTCAATGTATTAACGTGCCGGCCGGAATAAACACACGCTGAGAAATAGCTCCGTGCCTGCCTACTTTATGGGTTATAGATCAACCTACGGATAACAGAGACATATATAATCGTCTCCTTTTCAGGTGAGTGAGGATGCTAAAGGTAGTGTCTTTAAGGCCCGCCCCCAATATTGTTGTCCGGGTGGAAATCGGGAGAAATTTGGGAGAATGGTTGCCCCGGGAGATTTTCGACAGGGGCACTGAAATTCGGGAGTCTCCCGGTAAAAATCGGGAGAGTTGGCAAGCACGCCGGCCTGACCTGCTTGAAAAGCAAAGAGCTGGTGCGGAAAGGCAAATGCAGAAAAAGATTCCCGTACGGGTAACTCCGCAGGCGGATGAATAGTGAATGAGATGTTTGAATCCGAGGAGATAACACACAAGCAAAACCAAAAGGTAACGTAATGTTCTCAGATGTATGAATAATAGAAAGCTCTCTGGCTGTCATTAAATGAGGAGCTGGTGTGAAAACAGCGTTTTAACCCAAAGAAGTGCAAATGGAAAAAGAGGGAGGGGGAATAAAGAAAAAAAGTGGCGAGTGCCGCTCATCGCCGACCTCGGTTACCTTAAAATCACATTGAAAATATATATATATATATATACATATATGTTTATGTGAGAGGAACATGTGAAACTACATATAATGCTAACACACTGCAAAAACTGACATCTAAGTAAGATTAAATATCTCAAATAAGGGTGATATTTGCTTTTCTGTCTGAAAAGATAATTATTTTCACTAAGCAGATTTTTTTTGCTAGAGTGATTTACTTGTTTTAAGGGTTTTGGTGATCTCAGTAAGATATTACAGCTTGTTCTTGAGATGTTTCACTCAAAAAAGGCATTGAAGCTTAGAGAAGGCTCTGCAGAACAAAACTAAAACTGAACCGGCTACAAAGTAAACAAAAAACCAATTGCTGGACGACAGCAAAGACTTACTGTGAAGCAAAGACGGCGTCCACAAGATACATCCGATCATGTGAATGTCATTATGTCAAAATAATGGCTCTAACATTTACTTAATTTTAAAATATTTTTCAACATATTGAGTAAAAAGGTTTATTTTTTCTACCAAGAAAAGTGCCCTTGTTATTAGTGAGAATATTGTTATTTTAAGGTATTTTTTAGGGTTCATTGAGGTTAGCTAATTTTGCTTGTTTTGGAAAGTCTTGACAAGCTGAATTTTCTTGTTTTATTGGAAGATAATTTTGCTTGGTCAAATAAAATACCCCTAATGTTTGTATTTTTTTTTCTTGTTTTTCAACACTGATTTTTTGCAGTGCATCTGCAATGGTGTTATGTCAGAGGAGGAAGTGTTCCGCGCCAACGTTCGTACACTCGAAAGCTGAAATGCCATAAACATGTGAATGGCAAATGCAACTGAGTATGCGAGTGAATGCTCCAATGCTAAAGTTGAACGGATGATCTCAAGTTCAAACATCGATGACATATATTAAACAAGACAAGAAGCAAGGAAACAAACAGAGACTGAATTCAATTTTGCTCATTTTGAGGAGAGACGTGGCGACTGTACTAACTGTACAGTCTTCCACCACACTCTGGCGAAAGATTGTATGCCACTTCTTTTTATTTGGACTTTCCCTGTTTACATAACAACAGCTGTTTCTAAAGGAATGGGGGGTATGTAAACATTGTTTACAGTCACATTGACACAAAAGAAAAAGATGCCTCAGGCTTGGGCTGGTCATGGATTCAACTTGGGCAAGTCTTGGATCACAATAGATGAACCCCCCTCCCATCTCCTTCCATCGTACACAATGGCATTTTTCAAGCCTTTGGCTTCATGCAACAAGGACAGCCTTTTGTCTGTTCATTGGGAACTCAAAGAACGGAACATTTTTTAATAATTTACATACAATTTTTACAAAACTAGTGAAGTTGGCATGTTGTGTATGTTATGGTCTTGGTCAAGGGGGGGTGACCCCAGGATGCAGAGCCAGGAGACAAGGTGGAATTGTGTACCCCGCCTCCCGACCAATTGTAGCTGAGATAGGCGCCAGCGCCCCCCGCGACCCCGAACGGGAATAAGCGGCAGAAAATGGATGGATGGATGGATAGAAAATATAATTACACAAAAGGGATAACTAAGAATGATGGGGCAGAAGCGCACACCATGTAACCTGGACAAAATAGGTTCCTCAGTGGCCGGCAGGAGAAAAGGCCAGGGCGCACTGAGCAGGGCAAAAGTTCCAAAAAATAATTCCACTTTACCTCAGGGAGGCTAGGAAACAAACACAGAAGATTTTGGGGAATTCAGGACTACTGAACATCAGATCAATCACCCTTACGGACTCATTACCGGTCATCTTAGCATCAGCTGCAGATTTGGTCCATCCTTTAGACATAAGAGGGAAACCACACCAAAGAGGAAAGAGAGCGGGCACCCTTGTCCGTCTCCGCGGACGAGGATTACGCACGCTCTTACCTGCCATCTTTCTCTCCAAAGTCCGCTCACTTCCCGACTAGATGGACGAACGATTGCGCCAAGAAAAATTATTAAATTTTGAACCTGTTCTCAAAAAATGGCAAAAAAAAATATTCTGATTCTGGTTCTGATAATGCGCCACATATATTCAATGGGACACAGGTCTGGACTACAGGCGGGCCAGTCTAGTACCTGCACTCCTTCATTACGAAGCCACGCTGTTGTAACACGAGGTTTGGCATCGCCTTGCTTAAATAAGCAGGGGCGTCCATGATAATGTTGCTTGGATGGCAACATATGTTGTTCCAAAACTTGTGTGTACCTTTCAACAATAATGGAGCCCTCACAGTTGTGTAAGTTACCCATGCCCTGTGCACCATGTAAGGAGATGTTCATGTCTGAAAAACAACTGAGTCATAACTCTTCTCAAGGATAGGGCTATCACTAATGCATTCCAAAGTCCCAATTAGAGCCTCTTTTCCCACGAGAAGTGATCCAATCCACCTGGGAATATCAAACTAAGGGGCCTTAACTTACAATCTGCTCAAAATTAAACACCACTAATTTAACTAAATTTGGTGGTTCGCCTTCTTCAAATTTGGATTTAAATATCCACCATAAGCGAAACATTATATGAGTTAAATAACTCACTTCACTTTCTACGAACCCTGTTTCTATATGAGTTGGTAAATCGTGTTAGATGTAAATATAAACAAAATACAATGATTTGCAAATCCTTTTCAACCCATATTCAATTGAATGCACTAAAAAGACGAGATATTTGATGTTCAAACTCATAAACTTAATTTTTTATTTTTTTGCAAATATTAATTAAATTAGAATATCATGGCTGCAACACGTGCCACTGTGTTACATCACCTTTTCTTTTAACAACACTCAATTAATGTTTGGGAACTAATTGTTGAAGCTTTGAAAGTGGAATTCTTTCCCATTCTTGTTTTATGTAGAGCTTCAGTCGTTCAACAGTCCGCGGTCCGCGCTGTCGTATTTTACGCTTCATAATGCGCCACACATTGTCGATGGGAGACAGGTATGGACTGCAGGCGGGCCAGGAGAGTACCTACACTGTTTTTTTACGAAGCCACACTGTTGTAACACGTGCTGAATGTGGCTTGCTGAAATAAGCAGGGGCGTCCATGAAAAAGACGGCGCTTATATGGCAGCATATGTTGTTCCTAAACCTGTATGTACCTTTCGGCATTAATGTTGCCTTCACAGATGTTGCCTTCATTAAGTTACCCATGCCTTGGGCACTAATGCAGCCCCATACCATCACAGATGCTGGCTTTTGAACTTTGCGTCGATAACAATCGGTATGTTTCCCCTTCCCTTTGGTCCGGATGACACGATGT
Source organism: Nerophis ophidion (assembly GCF_033978795.1). Lineage (NCBI taxonomy): Eukaryota > Metazoa > Chordata > Actinopteri > Syngnathiformes > Syngnathidae > Nerophis > Nerophis ophidion. The sequence goes on from NC_084615.1 coordinate 22,774,635, forward strand.
GGAATATTTCCAAAAACAATTTGAAATGTGGACTTGTCAGACCACAGAACACTTTTCCAATTTGCATCAGTCTATCATAGATGATCTCGGGCCCAAGGAAGCCAGCGGCGTTTCTGGATGTTGTTGATGAATTGCTTTTGCTTTGCATAGTAGAGCTTTAACTTGCACTTACAGATGTAGCGACAAACTGTATTTAGTGACAGTGGTTTTCTGAAGTGTTCCTGAGCCCATGTGGTGATATCCTTTAGAGATTGATGTCGGTTTTTGATACAGTGCCGTCTGAGGGATCGAAGGTCACGGTCATTCAATGTTGGTTTCCGGCCATGCCGCTTACGTGGAGTGATTTCTCCAGATTCTCTAAACCTTTTGATGGACCGTAGATGTTGAAATCCCTGCATTTCTTGCAATTGCACTTTGAGAAACGTTGTTCTTAAACTGTTTGACTATTTGCTCACGCAGTTGTGGACAAAGGGGTGTACCTCGCCCCATCTTTTCTTGTGAAAGACTGACCATTTTTTGGGAAGCTGTTTTAATACCCAATCATGGCACCCACCTGTTCCCAATTAGCCTGCGCACCTGTGGGATGTTCCAAATAAGTGTTGGATGGGCATTCCTCAACTTTATCAGTATTGATCGCCACCTCTCTCAACTTCTTTGTCACGTGTTGCTGGCATCAAATTGTAAAGTTAATGATTATTTGCACAACAAAAATTAATGTTCACCAGTTTGAACATCAAATATGTTGTCTTTGTAGCATATTCAACTGAATATGGGTACGAAGGTCCTGCAGTCCTGGGTTCAAATCCAGGCTCGGGATCTTTCTGTGTGGAGTTTGCATGTGTGGGTTCCCTCCGGGTACTCCGGCTTCCTCCCACTTCCAAAGACATGCACCTGGGGATAGGTTGATTGGCAACACTAAATTGGCCCTAGTGTGTGAATGTGAGTGTGAATGTTGTCTGTCTATCTGTGTTGGCCCTGCGATGAGGTGGCGACTTGTCCAGGGTGTACCCCGCCTTCCGCCCGATTGTAGCTGAGATAGGCGCCAGCGCCCCCCGCGACCCCGAAAGGGAATAAGCGGTAGAAAATGGATGGATGGATGGATGGGTTGAAAATGATTTGCAAATCATTGTATTCCGTTTATATTTACATCTAACACAATTTCCCAACTCATACGGAAACAGGGTTTGTAAGGTATTTCGGTCCTTCAGGCATATATATGTATATATATGTAAATATATATATATATATATTTTTTTTTTATATATATATATGTATATATATATATATATATATATATATATATATATATATATATATATATATACTGCAGTTTATGGCACATGTACATTATTGTTTAGGGCAAGGCGGCTTGGATGAACAATTTCCCCGAGAAGCGAGTGAAGGAGACAGAGGGAGGATTTGATTGAGTGCCCACTGAGGTCCCATCAGATGTGGCTTAAAGGAATAAAAGATTCATTTGAAGGGGAGTTGGCGAGAAAGATTACGGGCCTCACATCTATTCAAATCCCCCCCAAATCCCTCGACATCACACTTATCAAGCCGCCAGCAGCGTGCTGTGCTAACCCGTGCTCGCCTTGTCGCCATGTATCATGGTCGCGCCGAGCAGGTGTAACTTATTCCTCAATAGACTTAACACAATACAAGCTTACTGGGGACATATTCCACCTACCTGCTGAGGTATTTTTATGTTTTCTTTAAATTGTAGCGGGAGGGCATACTATTGAACCCGACCTTTGAAAAGTGGGTGCCAACAGCACACAGGTAGCAACAATACATATATATATATGTATATATATATATATATATATATATGTATATATATATATATATATATACATATATATAAAATTGTACAAAACGCCCTAGTGTCTGTTGCTGTCATCTCCCCTTAGTAAAATGTTGTGTAATCAAAATAATTACTATATATATATATGTATATGCCCACCCTCTCTCTTGTGGTACCGGTACCAAAATATCGGTATCGGGACAACCATAAATGCTAGCAAATTTTTTTTTTTATTTTTTTTTAGCAATTTTTACACTAATTTTACACTTTCTTAGCTACTTTCGCAGGTGTACACCTCATAGTAATATGACTTGGTGTATAACTGTTAGCATACTAACATTAGCATTCTAACTTTGTTTAGTTAATTTTAGAACCGAACACCTCACAGTCACATGACTAAAATAAAGCCTATAATGAAATTTTTTTGATTCCCCTTTATTTAGAAAAGTATCGAAAAGTAGTAAAACACATTTTGGAACCGGTACCAGTACCTAAATATTGGACAATCCTACTAAATGCTAGCTATTTTTTTAGCAATTTTTACACAAATTTTATATAAAACTTGGTACATAATACATAAAAGTGCAATACGTTTTCATAACATGGTCACTACTGCCTACTTTGTCTTGTTATATTCTTATTTTACTGGTATATTGTTATTCCCATTGTTTTTATTCTTTTTGTAATATTTCTCTATTTTGTTTCCTTTTAAACCCCTATTATTTACTTTTTACTTTTTTTTAAATTGATCTCAACTCTGTACACTGCTGATGGAATTTTAATTTTCCTGAAGGAACTCTCCTGAAGGAATCAATAAAGTACTATCTATCTATCTATCTATCTATCTATCTATCTATCTATCTATCTATCTATCTATCTATCTATCTATATAATAACTATTAGCATACTAAGGTAGGAAATTTTGCAAATTTTGCAGTTGATCACATCAGAGTCATATAATTTGGTACTCGACACATGCCAACTGTTAGCAAGATTTTGTGTTGAAATAAAGCAAATAATGCCATTGTTGTGCTTACCTTTATTTAGAAAAGTATCGAAAAGTAGTGAAATAAATTTTGGTACCGGTACCAGTACCAAAATGTTGGTATCGGGACAACCCCACTAGATGCTAGCAAACTTCTTTTTTTTAGCAATTTTTACACTATTTTTACACTTTCCCTGCCAATTTCGCAGTTGTACACCTAGGAGTAATATAACTATGACAAATGTAAACTTTTAGCATGCTAACATTAGCATGCTAACTTTGTTTAGCCAATTTTACAGCTGAACACTTCATAGTCGCGTAACTAAAATCAAGCCAATGATGCCTTTTTTTGTGGTTCCCTTTATTGAAAAAAGTATCAAAAAGGAGTGAAATACATTTTGGTCCCGGTACCAGTACCAAAATATTGGTATCGAGACAACCCTACTAGATGCTAGCAAACTTCCATCCATCCATCCATCATCTTCCGCTTATCCGAGGTCGGGTCGCGGGGGCAACAGCCTAAGCAGGGAAACCCAAACTTCCCTCTCCCCAGCCACTTCGTCCAGCTCTTCCCGGGGGATCCCGAGGCGTTCCCAGGCCAGCCGGGAGGCATAGTCTTCCCAACGTGTCCTGGGTCTTCCCCGTGGCCTCCTACCGGTTGGACGTGCCCTAAACACCTCCCTAGGGAGGCGTTCGGGTGGCATCCTGACCAGATGCCCGAACCACCTCATCTGGCTCCTCTCGATGTGAAGGAGCAGCGGATTTACTTTGAGTTCCTCCCGGATGGCAGAGCTTCTCACCCTATCTCTAAGGGAGAGCCCCGCCACACGGCGGAGGAAACTCATTTCGGCCGCTTGTACCCGTGATCTTATCCTTTCGGTCATGACCCAAAGCTCATGACCATAGGTGAGGATGGGAACGTAGATTGACCGGTAAATTGAGAGCTTTGCCTTCCGGCTCAGCTCCTTCTTCACCACAACGGATGGGTACAACGTCCGCATTACTGAAGACGCCGCACCGATCCGCCTGTCGATCTCACGATCCACTCTTCCCTCACTCGTGAACAAGACTCCTAGGTATTTGAACTCCTCCACTTGGGGCAGGGTCTCCTCCCCAACCCGGAGATGGCATTCCACCCTTTTCCGGGCGAGAACCATGGACTCGAACTTGGAGGTGCTGATTCTCATTCCGGTCGTTTCACACTCAGCTGCGAACCGATCCAGCGAGAGCTGAAGATCCCGGTCAGATGAAGCCATCAGGACCACATCATCTGCAAAAAGCAGAGACCTAATCCTGCGGTTACCAAACCGGAACCCCTCAACGCCTTGACTGCGCCTAGAAATTCTGTCCATAAAAGTTATGAACAGAATCGTTGACAAAGGACAGCCTTGGCGGAGTCCAACCCTCACTGAAAATGTGTTCGACTTACTGCCGGCAAAGCGGACCAAACTCTGGCACTGATCGTACAGGGAACGGACCGCCACAATAAGACAGTCCGATACCCCATACTCTGAGCACTCCCCACAGGACTTCCCGAGGGACACGGTCGAATGCCTTCTCCAAGTCCACAAAGCACATGTAGACTGGTTCGGCAAACTCCCATGCACCCTCAAGAACTCTGCCGAGAGTATAGAGCTGGTCCACAGTTCCACGACCAGGACGAAAACCACACTGCTCCTCCTGAATCCGAGGTTCGACTATCCAACGTAGCCTCCTCTCCAGTACACCTGAATAAACCTTACCCCGGGAAGGCTGAGGAGTGTGATCCCACGATACTTGGAACACACCCTCCGGTCCCCCTTGTTAAAGAGAGGAACCACCACCCCGGTCTGCCAATCCAGAGGTACCGCCCCCGATGTCCACGCGATGCTGCAAAGTCTTGTCAACCAAGACAGCCCCACAGCATCCAGAGCCTTAAGGAACTCCGGGCGGATCTCGTCCACCCCTGGGGCCTTGCCACCGAGGAGCTTTTTAACTACCTCAGCGACCTCAGCCCCAGAAATAGGAGAGTCCACCACAGATTCCCCAGGCACTGCTTCCTCATAGGAAGACGTGTTGGTGGGATTGAGGAGGTCTTCGAAGTATTCCTTCCACCTATCCACAACATCCGCAGTTGAGGTCAGCAGAACACCATCCGCACCATACACGGTGTTGATAGTGCACTGCTTCCCCTTCCTGAGGCGGCGTATGGTGGTCCAGAATCGCTTCGAAGCCGTCCGGAAGTCGTTTTCCATGGCTTCCCCGAACTCCTCCCATGTCCGAGTTTTTGCCTCCGCGACCGCTGAAGCTGCACACCGCTTGGCCTGTCGGTACCTGTCCACTGCCTCCGGAGTCCTATGAGCCAAAAGGACCCGATAGGACTCCTTCTTCAGCTTGACGGCATCCCTCACCGCTGGTGTCCACCAAGGGGTTTTAGGATTGCCGCCCCGACAGGCACCAACTACCTTGCGGCCACAGCTCCGATCTGCCGCCTAGACAATAGAGGTGCGGAACATGGTCCACTCGGACTCAATGTCCAGCACCTCCCTCGTGACATGTTCAAAGTTCTTCCGGAGGTGGGAATTGAAACTTTGTCTGACAGGAGACTCTGCCAGACGTTCCCAGCAGACCCTCACAATGCGTTTGGGCCTCCCAGGTCTGTCCGGCATCCTCCCCCACCATCGCAGCCAACTCACCACCAGGTGGTGATCGGTAGAAAGCTCCGCCCCTCCCTTCACCCGAGTGTCCAAAACATGAGGCCGCAAATCCGATGACACAACTACAAAGTCGATCATGGAACTGTGGCCTAGGGTGTCCTGGTGCCAAGTGCACATATGGACACCCTTATGTTTGAAAATGGTGTTTGTTATGGACAAACTGTGACGAGCACAAAAGTCCAATAACAAAACACCACTCGGGTTCAGATCTGGGCGGCCCTTCTTCCCAATCACGCCTCTCCAGGTTTCACTGTCGTTGCCAACGTGAGCGTTGAAGTCCCCCAGTATGATAAGGGAATCACCCGGGGGAGTACTTTCCAGTACTCCCTCGAGTGTTCCCAAAAAGGCTGGGTACTCTGAACTGCTGCTTGGTGCATAAGCACAAACAACAGTCAGGACCCGTCCCCCCACCCGAAGGCGGAGGGAGGCTACCCTTTCGTCCACCTGGTTGAAGTCCAACGTACAGGCTTTGAGCCGGGGAGAAACAAGAATTGCCACCCCAGCCCGTCGCCTCTCACTGCCGGCAACGCCAGAGTGGAAGAGGGTCCAATCCCTCTCGAGAGAAGTGGTTCCAGAGCCCTTGCTGTGCGTCGAAGTGAGTCCGACTATATCCAGCCGGAATTTCTCGACTTCGCGCACTAGCTCAGGCTCTTTCCCCCCCAGTGACGTGACGTTCCACTTCCCAAGAGCTAGCTTCTGTAGCCGAGGATCGGACCGCCAAGTGCCCTGCCTTCGGCTGTCGCCCAGCTCACATTGCACCCGACCTCTATGGCCCCTGCTATGGGTGGTGAGCCCATTGGAGGGGTGACCCACGTTGCCTCTTCGGGCTGTGCCCGGCCGGGCCCCATGGGAACAGGCCCGGCCACCAGGCGCTCGCCATCGTGCCCCACCTCTCGGCCTGGCTCCAGAGGGGGGCCCCGGTGACCCGCGTCCGGGCAAGGGAAATCTGGGTCCATGATTTTTCTTCTTCATAAAGGTCTTCGAGCTGCTCTTTGTCTGATCCCTCACCTAGAACCTGTTTGCCTTGGGAGACCCTACCAGGGGGCTTTATGCCCCCGGACCACATAGCTCCTAGGATCATTGGGACACGCAAACTCCTTACCACGATAAGGTTGCAGCTCAGAGAGGAGGCTAGCAAACTTTTTGAGCAATATTTTCACAAATTTTACACTTTCTTAGCTAATTTCGCAGGCATACGCCTTAGAGTCATATAACTTGGTACTTGATACAGGCTAACTGTTAGCATACTAATGTTAGAAAGCTAACTTTTGTTTGCCAATTTTGCAGTTGAAAAACATCAGAGTCATATAGTTTGGTATTCGACACATGCCAACTGTTAGCAAGATTTTGTGTTAAAATAAAGCCAATAATGCCATTGTTGTGGTTACCTTTATTTAGAAAAGTATTGGAAATTAGTGAAATACATTTTGGTACTGGTACCAGTACCAAAATGTTGGTATCGGGACAACCCCACTCGATGCTAGCAAACTTTTTTTTTTTAGCAATTTTTACACTATTTTTACACTTTCCTTGCCAATTTTGCAGTTGTACTCCTTGGAGTAATATAACTTGGTCTATGACAAATGTAAACTGTTAGCATGCTAACATTAGCATGATAATTTTTGTTTAGCCAATTTTACAGCCGATCACTTCATAGTCGCGTAACTAAAATCAAGCCAATGATGCCTTTTTGTGTGGTTCCCTTTATTGAAAAAAGTATCGAAAATGAGGGAAAATACATTTTGGTACCGTTACCAGTACCAAAATATTGGTATCGAGACAACCCTACTAGATGCTAGCAAGCTTTTTGAGCAATATGTTCACTAATTATACACTTTCTTAGCTAATTTGCAGGCGTATGCCTTGGAGTCATATAACTTGGTACTTGATACATGCTAACTGTTAGCATACTAACATTAGAAAGCTAACTTTTGTTTGCTAATTTTGCAGTTGATCACATCAGAGTCATATAATTTGGTACTCGACACATGCCAACTGTTAGCAAGATTTTGTATTAAAATAAAGCCAACAATGCCATTGTTGTGGTTACCTTTATTTAAAAAAATATCGAAAAGTAGTGAAATACATTTTGGTACCGGTACCAGTACCAAAATGTTGGTATCGGGACAACCCCACTAGATGCTAGCAAACTTTTTTAGCAATTTTTACACTATTTTTTACACTTTCCTTGAAAATTTTGCAGTTGTACTCCTTGGAGTAATATAACTTGGTCTATGACAAAATTAAACTGTTAGCATGCTAACTTTGTTTAGCCAATTTTACAGCCGAACACTTCATAGTCGCGTAACTAAAATCAAGCCAATGATGCCCTTTTTTGTGGTTCTCTTTATTGAGAAATTTATCGAAAAGGAGTGAAATACATTTTGGTACTGGTACCAGCACCAAAATTTTGGTATCGAAATAACCCTACTAGATGCTAGCAAACTTTTTGAGCAATGTTTACACTAATTTTACACCTTCTTAGCTAATTTGCAGGCATACGCCTTGGAGTCATATAACTTGGTACTTGATACATGCTAACTGTTAGCATACTAACGTTAGGAAGCTAACTTTTGTTTGCCAATTTTGCAGTTGAAAACATCAGAGTCAGATAATTTGGTACTCGACACATGCCAACTGTTAACAAGATTTTGTATTAAAATAAACCCAATAATGCCATTGTTGTGGTTACCTTTATTCAGAAAAGTATCGAAAATTTGTGAAATACATTTTGGTACCGGTACCAGTACCAAAATATTGGTATCGGAACAACCCCACTAGATGTTAGCAAACTTTTTTTTATCAATTTTTACACTATTTTTACACTTTCCTTGCCAATTTTGCAGTTGTACTCCTTGGACTAATATAACTTGGTCTATGACAAATGTAAACTGTTAGCATGCTAATATTAGCATGCTAACATTGTTTAGCCAATTTTACAGGCGAACACTTCATAGTCGCGTAACTAAAATCAAGCCAATGATGCCTTTTTGTGTGGTTCCCTTTATTGAAAAAAGTATCAAAAAGGAGTGAAAATGCATTTTGGTACCGGTACCAGTACCAAAATATTGGTATCGAGACAACCCTACTAGATGCTAGCAAACTTTTTGAGCAATATGTTCACTAATTTTACACTTTCTTGGCTAATTTTGCAGGCATATGCCTTGGAGTCATATAACTTGGTACTTGATACATGCTAACTGTTAGCATACTAACGTTAAAAAGCTAACTTTTGTTTGCCAATTTTGCAGTTGAAAACATCAGAGTCATATAAATTGGTACTCGACACATGCCAACTGTTAGCAAGATTGTGTGTTAAAATAAAGCCAATAATGTCATTGATGTAGTTACCTTTATTTAGAAAAGTATCAGAAAGTAGTGAAATACATTTTGGTACCGGTACCAGTACCAAAATGTTGGTATCGGGACAACCCCACTAGATGCTAGCAAACTTTTTTTAATTAATTTTTACACTATTTTTACACTTTCCTTGCCAATTTTGCAGTTGTACACCCTGGAGTAATATAACTTGGTCTCTGACAAATGTAAACTGTTAGCATGCTAACATTAGCATGCTAACTTTGTTTACCCAATTTTACAGCCGAACACTTCATAGTCACGTAACTAAAATCAAGCCAATAATGCCTTTTTGTGTGGTTCCCCTTATTGAAAAAAAGTATCGAAAAGGAGTGAAATACAAAATATTGGTATCGAGACAACCTACTAGATGCTAGCAATTTTTTTGAGCAATGTTTACACTAATTTTACACTTTCTTTGCTAATTTCGCAGGCATACGCCTTGGAGTCATATAACTTGGTACTTGATACATGCTAACTGTTAGCATACTAACGTTAGAAAGCTAACTTTTGTTTGCCAATTTTGCAGTTGAAAACATCAGTCATATAATTTGGTACTCGACACATGCCAACTGTTAGCAAGATTTTGTGTTAAAATAAAGCCCGTAATGCCTTTCTTGTGGTTCCCTTTATTTTGAAAAGTATTGCAAAGTAGGGAAATACATTTTGGTTCCAGTACCAGTACCAAAATATTGGTATTGTGACAACCCTATAAGATGTTAGCAAACTTTTTTAGCATTGTTTACACTATTTTTGCACTTTCTTAGCTAATTTCGCGGGCGTACACCTTGGAGTCATATAACTTAGTATTTGATATATGCTAACTGTTAGCAAAATTTTGTGATAAAATAAAGCGTATACAACAGTGGTTCCCTACATTTAGAAAAGTACCAAAAAGTATCGAAATACATTTTGGTACCAATACCTAGATGGTAGCTAACTTTTATGGCATAGTTTACACTAATTTTACACATTCTTAGCTAATTTTGCAGGCTTACATCTTGGAAACGTAGAAATTGATATGTGACACATGTTAACTGTCAGCATAGTAACATTAGCATGCTAATATTTGTTCGCCAATTTTACAGCCGAACACCTCAGAGTCATATCATTTGGTACTTGATACATGCTAACTGTTCGCAAATTAATGTTAAGCATGCTAACTTTTTTTCTTCCAATTTTAAAGCCGAACTCTTCAGAGTCATATCATTTGGTACTTGATACATGATAACTGTTTGCTATATTTTGTGATTAAAATAAAGCGTGTATAACAGTGGTTCCCTTTATTTAGAAAAGTACCAAAAAGTATCGAAATAGATTTTGGTACCAGTACCTACATGCTAGCTAACTTTTATGGCAAATTTTACACAAATTTTACACATTCTTAGCTAATTTCGCAGGCATACACCTTAAAGTCGTAGAACTTGGTATGTGACACATGTTAACTGTTAGCATACTAACATTAGCATGCTACTATTTGTTTGCCAATTTTACAGCCAAACACTTCCGAGTCACATCATTTGGTACTTGATACGTGCTAACTGTTAGCAATATTTTGTGATAAAATAAAGCCTGTATAACAGTGGTTCCCTTTATTTAGAAAAGTACCAAAAGTATCGAAATACATTTTGGTACCAGTACCTAGATGGTAGCTAACTTTTATGGCATAGTTTACACTAATTTTACACATTCTTAGCTAATTTTGCAGGCGTACACCTTGGAGTCGTATAACTTGGTATGTGACACATGTTAACTGTTAGAATGCTAACATTTTTTTTTTTTTGTCAATTTTACAGCCAAACACCTCAGAGTCATATCAATTGGTACTTGATAAATGCTAACATCGCATATTAATATTAGCATGCTAACTATTTTTTCTGCCAATTTTACAGCCGAACTCTTCAGAGTCTAATCATTTGGTGCTTGATACATGCTAACTTTTCGAAAATTAATTTTAGCATGCTAACATTTTTTTTTTTGTCAATTTTACAGCCAAACACCTCAGAGTCATATCAATTGGTACTTGATACATGCTAACTGTTCGCATATTAATGTTAGCATGCCAACTTTTTTTTCTGCTAAATTTACAGCCCAACTCTTCAGAGTCAAATCATTTGGTACTTGATACATGCTAACTGTTTGCATATTAATGTTAGCATGCTAACTTTTCTTTAGCCAATTTTAAAACCAAACACCTCTTAGTCATATCATTTGGTGCTTGATACATGCTAACTGTTCATATATTAATGTTAGCATGCTAGCTTTTTTTTCTGCCAATTTTACAACCGAAGACGTCAGAGTCATATAATTTGGTACTCAACACGTGCCAACTTTTAGCATTTTAAAGTTAGCATGTTAGCTAATTACCCTATTTAACAGCAAGAGAAGAACTGTTTTTGAAAAACAATCCTTATGGGAGCGCAGCAACAAATGTCCGACACAGATTGAGTTACTTGAGAGAGTTGTTCAACATAGAGTTTCCATGGCGAACACAATTCATAAAGGAATGATTATTTCCGACGCAATCCTCGTTGCTTTGTCGAGTCCGTCTTTTCTCACTCTCAAGGTTGCCGCATAATTGCAGATTTGTGCAGCCCGTCCTTTGCGTCATCAGCGTATATTATCCAGTCCCTCCAAGGATAATCTACTGCTTGTGTTTCTTCTGCAGGCGTCATCCGGAGTCAGTTTTTTTTTTATTTTGCTATTCATGTGATCAAATTGCATTATGGGGGGATTTGTCTCCGGCGTGATAAACTACTGACCGATAATGAAAATCAGTCACTGACACGAGCCTGCGAATAATGCGCTATGCGAGATGTTTGTTGTGTTTTGCGAAGGGAAATTCGGCTGCATAACCGAGTCGCGAGTAACCCAATAGAAGCCGATGAAGAACGACTCTCGGCTGCAAAAAGAGAAAGTAAGTTTCTCAAAGTGTGGATCTGCGCTTTGAAATATCGGCAGGTAGGAGGTTGGGGAAGTATCTGCATCGGCTCAGGCAGACCCTTTACGATGTTGAATCGGAACCGTTGGGAAATTGTGTTAGATGTAAATATATCGGAATACAATGATTTGCTAATCATTTTCAACCCATATTCAGTTGAATATGCTACAAAGACAACATATTTGATGTTCAAACCGATAAACATTTTTTTTTTTTGCAAACAATCATTAATTTTAGAATTTGAGGCCAGAAAAAAAGTGACAAAAAAGTTGGGAAAGGTGGCAATAAATACTGATAAAGTTGAGGAATGCTGATCAAACACTTATTTGAAACATCCCACAGGTATGCAGGCTAATTGGGAACAGGTGGGTGCCATGATTGGGTTTAAAAACAGTTTCCCAAAAAATGCTCAGTCTTTCACAAGAAAGGATGGGGCGAGGTACACCCCTTGGTCCACAACTGCGTGAGCAAATAGTCAAACAGTTCAAGAACAACGTTTCTCATAGTGCAATTGCAAGAAATTTAGGGATTTCAACATCTACGGTCCATAATATCATCAAAAGGTTCAGAGAATCTGGAGAAATCACGCCACGTAAGTGGCATGGCCGGAAACCAACATTGAATGACCGTAACCTTCGATCCCTCAGACGGCACTGTATCAAAAACCGACATCAATCTCTAAAGGATATCAGCACATGGGCTCAGGAACACTTCAGAAAACCACTGTCACTAAATACAGTTTGTCACTACATCTGTAAGTAGGAGTTAATTCTACTATGCAATGCAAAAGCCATTTTATCAACAACATCCAGAAAATGCCGCCGGCTTCTCTGGGCCCGAGATCATCTAAGATGGACTGATGCAAAGTGAAAAAGTGTTCTGTGGTCTGACGCATCCAGATCTTTAATTGTTTTTTGGTTATATTCGACATTGTGTCATGCGGACCAAATGGGAAGCGAACCATCCAGACTGTTAATGACGCAAAGTTCAAAAGCCAGCATCTGTGATGGTATGGGGGCGCATTAGTGCCCAAGGATTGAGTAACTTACATATCTGTGAAGGCACCATTAATGCTGAAAGGTACATACAGGTTTTGGAACAACATAAGCTGCCATCTAAGCGCCGTCTTTTTATTTCAGCAAGACAATGCTAAGCCACATTCAGCACATGTTACAACAGCGTGGCTTCATAAAAAAAAGAGTGCGGGTACTCTCCTGGCCCGCCTGCAGTCCAGACCTGTCTCCCATCAAAAATGTGTGGCGCATTAAGAAGCGTAAAATACAACAGCGGAGACCCCGGATTTGTTGAACGAATGAAGCTCTACATAAAACAAGAATGGGAAAGAATTCCACTTTCAAAGCTTCAATAATTAGTTTCCTCAGTTCCCAAACGTTTATTGAGTGTTGTTAAAAGAAAAGGTGATGTAACACAGTGGTGAACATGCCCTTTCCCAACTACTTTGGCACGTGTTGCAGCCATGAAATTTTAAGTTAATTATTATTCAGCAAAAAAAAAAAATAAAGTTTATGAGTTTGAACATCAAATATCTTGTCTTTGTAGTGCATTCAATTGAATATGGGTTGAGAAGGATTTGAAACTCATTGTATTCCGTTTATATTTACATCTAACCACAATTTCCGAACTCATATGGAAACGGGGTTTTGTATATATTGCATTTCTCGGACTAGAACATATTTTTTTTTCTCAAAAATCGACAGTGCGCCTTATAACCCGGTGCGCCCAATGTACGGAATAATAAGTGTGGCCAGGAGATGGCGGTCAAACATAAGAGATATGTGTGGACTCTACTATCATGGCAAGTCAACTTGCGACTGGGTTGAGAATCAGCACCTCGAAGTCCGAGTCCGTGGTTCTCGCCCGGAAAAGTGTGAAGTGCCATCTCCGGGTTGGGGAGGAGACCTTGCCCCGAGTGGAGGAGTTCAAGTACCTAGGAGTCTTGTTTATGAGTGAGGGAAGAGTGGCTCGTGAGATCGACAGGCGGATCGGTGCAGCGTCTTCAGTAATGCGGACGCTGTATCAAGCCGTTGTGGTGAAGAAGGAGCTCAGCCGTAAGCCAAAGCTCTCAATTTACCGGTCGATTTACGTTCCCATCCTTACTTATGGTCATGAGCTTTGTGTTATGACTGAAAGGACAAGATCACGGGTAAAAGCAGCCAAAATTAGTTTCCACCATCAGGTGGCGGGGCTCTCCCTTAGAGATAGGGTGAGAAACTCTGTCATCCGGGAGGACCTCAAAGTAAAGCCGCTGCTCCTCCACATCGAGAGGAGCCAGATGAGGTGGTTCGGGCATCTGGTCAGGATGCCACCCGAACGCCTCCCTAGAGAGGTGTTTCGGGCACGTCCGACCGGTAGGAGGCCACAGGGAAGACCCAGGACACGTTGGGAAGACTATGCCTCCAGGCTGGCCTGGGAACGCCTCGTCGTTTGATGGATACAGGTATTCATCATCAGTGTTCACTCGAATGAGAATGACGATTCTCCTGGGAAGGGTACATCCCTTTATTGAGGATGCCTGTGCGTGACTTTGTTATACGTGGGGAGACTGGTGCACGGACAGTCACCACACGATTCTTGACTGAATCAGGTCAGGGTCCAGTGGCGTGGAGTTCAAAACGACTGGGGACTGGTAGTTCTTAAATCTACCGTCTTCCACCTGCTCCGTCGTTGAGGTCTTCACCGTATCCCTGGCTTGGGGGCAGTCAGGTACTAGGCCTTTGCCAAGGGCCACCTGGGGTAACAGTAGTAAAGGGGTTAACCTCCTAGTGCCCCAATACCCCATAGGGGACAGCGTGGCGAGGTTGGGAGAGTGGCCGTGCCAGCAACCTGAGGGTTCCTGGTTCAATCCCCACCTTCTACCAACCTCGTCATGTCCGTTGTGTCCTTGAGCAAGACACTTCACCCTTGCTCCTGATGGATCGTGGTTATGGCACCCCCCATCAGTGTGTGAATGTGTGTGTGAATGGGTGAATGTGGAAATAGTGTCAAAGCGCTTTGAGTACCTTGAAGGTAGAAAAAGCGCTATACAAGTATGACTATTTACCATAGAGGAGCCTCCACTGCCGGATGTACTTTAACGTCATGCCCAGGACAAGGGTACAGGATAGGGGTATTATGATGGTGTTAGACATATTATCTGGCATTTTGTTTCGCAATATTATGCAAAAGCAACTTGTCTTACTTTCTGGTACCTGCTGATCTGTATTTGGGATCTGCATAAGTCCTGTGCTGACGCCGTAGTCGATATACTTCTTTTTTTCTGTGTCTTCTTGTTATAGGACATTCATTCTCCGCTGTTGCCATTTCTAATATAGAGTAGTGTATAGTTCTTACTTATATCCGTCAGTAAACTCACCATGAAAGCGCTAAAACAGACCGGTGTGTTGAGTTTACATTATTTACCCAAGGAACTTTAGTTATTAGAGAGTTCCGGTCGGACGGTTTTTAAATGTAAAACCCTTCCTTTTGGTCTACATAA
Source organism: Nerophis ophidion (assembly GCF_033978795.1). NCBI lineage: Eukaryota > Metazoa > Chordata > Actinopteri > Syngnathiformes > Syngnathidae > Nerophis > Nerophis ophidion. The sequence continues at coordinate 22,789,917 of NC_084615.1, forward strand.
CATGTAATGGTGGTTCTTTGGTCAAAATGTTGCATAGATGATGTTTTACAGACCATTTTCAAGCCGCTTTCTGACAGTCGCTTTAGGATGCGCCGTTTTGTGGGCGGTCTTATTTACGTGGCTCAACTTCGACAGCGGCTTTTCCCCGTCATCTTTGTTGTAGCGGTGTAGCGTCCAAGGATGGGAGCAAAAGAAGTATCAAAAGATGGAGCTAACTGTTTTATTGATTTTCAGACTTTACTTTAATCAATAACGGAACACCATCTCCTTATCTGGAAATGTGTCCCATGGAAAACCGTCTGACCGGTACTCTCTAATAACAAAAGTTCCTTGGGTGAATAATGTAAACTCACTACACCGGTATGTTTTAGCGCTTTCATGGCGAGTTTACTTACTGATATAAGTAAGAACTTTACACAATTTTATATTAGAACTGGCAACAGTTGAAGATAAATGTCCCATAACAGGAAGATAGAGAAAAATAAGAAGACATCGGCACAGACTATAAAAAATGAACATTTTTCAGGACTTATGCAGATTCCAAATACAGATCAGCAGGTACCATAAGGTAAGAAAAGTTGCTTTTGCATAATATTGCGAAACAAAATGCCAGATAATATGTCTTACCTTATACACACACCAAAATAATAATCCTTTGTTTAATGCGGCGACATTCTATCAAACGGTGCAGCTTCATAGCTTACCAAAGTTGTACTAAAACATTTTGATGGATTTTTAAGCGCCGTGTGTAATGTTCTTTATTTTCAATGGAACACATAACATGTTGGTGTAGTTTACTTGAGTCATATTGCCATCATATTGCAGTCTGCACTAGAGATGTCCAATAATATTAGACTCACGATGTTATCGGCCGATAAATGCTTTAAAATGTAATATCGTAAATTATCGGGATCTGTTTCAAAAAGTAAAATTTATGACTTTTTAAAACGCCGCTGTACGGGGTGGTACACGGAAGTAGGGAGAAGTACAGAGCTAACCCTCCCGATTTTACTGGAAGACTCCCAAATTCCTGCCCTGCGATGAGGTGGCGACTTGTCCAGGGTGTACCCCGCCTTCCGCCCGATTGTAGCTGAGATAGGCGCCAGCGCCCTCCGCGACTCCAAAAGGGAATAAGCGGTAGAAAATGGATGGATGGATGGATTCCCGAATTCCAGTGACCATCCCAAAAATCTCCCAGGGCAACCATTCTCCCGAATTTCTCCCGATATCCACCCAGACAACCATATTGGGGGCGTGCGCTAAAGGCACTGCCTTTGCATGCCGGCCCAATCACATAATATCTACAGCTTTTCACACACTCAAGTGAATGCCATGCATACTTGGTCAACAGCCATACAGGTCACACTGAGGGTGGCCGTATAAACAACTTTACCACTGTTACAAATATGTGAACCCACACCAAACAAGAATGACAAACACATTTCGGGAGAATATCTGCACCGTAACACAACATAAACATGACAGAAAAAATACATGGAACCTCTTGCAGCACTAACTCTACAATATACACCCCCAGCTACGATATCGGTTGATATCGGAATCGGTAACTAAGAGTTGGAAAATATCGGATATCGGCAAAAAAAGCCATTATCGGACATCTCTAGTCCGCACGTATCTCTTATGTTTGGCTGCCATCTACTGGTCACACTTATCATTACATCATGTACCAAATGACATTGCTTTGCGGTCGGTAAGCATAACCAGAATTATTGTGTACATTAGGCGCACCGGATTTTTTACAAAAAAAAACAAATTTTAGGTGCGCCTTATAGTCCGAAAAATACGGTATATATATATTATACTCACCTACACATTGGCCTCCCCTGAAACATTTCTTCCGGCCCCCCTGAGTCGAAATATCTTGGACAGCTCTGGGTTAAGGAGAACAAACAACCATGTCCAAGAAGGGGGAATCATTAGAGATGAGGACACAAAGTGTAGGCTGGGCGAGTTTTTTAAAGGTCCTTAAAATTTACTGTTGTTTGAAAGGTCACTGTCTGGTGCTGGCAAGCAGCTGGGAGTTGTAAACGAGCCCGCTTATCAAATGTTAATGCGCGTCACACACAGCGGCGGGAATGTGTCTTTGAGCTCCCTATAGGTTCCATGGAAACGAGTCGAGTCGGAAAGGCGGGCTGCTAATTGCTTTTCTTAGAACGTCAAATAGCGGGACGGCTTTTGGCGGTGTAGGACAAACCCTGGGGTTCATGGGGTGGGGGGGGGGGGGGGGGGTAACGGAAGACTCCCCGTGGATCTGATTTGCTAGTCACCGTTCAGTTTTTGGGACACGTCAACAACAGAAGGGTTATTAACCCTTGTGTGGTTTTTGGGTCTGTGGGACCCGTTTTCACTTTTTGTTTCCTCCGGCTCACATGCTAGCTCTACTGGTTTGCCTTTTGTGCCTTGTGCAAGTTTTTCTTTTTCTTAGTCTGATTTAAAATGAAATAAATCAGTGTTTTCCTACCTCCACGTTGCGTCCGAGCCCGACAGCATCTCTGAGAGAACGAACCCTCATCCCGATGCCACGCAATCGTAACATTTTGTTTGCCAATTTTGCAGTTGAACACATCAGAGTCATATGTTTTGGTACTCGACACATGCAAACTGTTAGCATTTTGGTGTTGTTTATTTGAGTCATATCGCAGCCTTCACTAGAGATGTCCGATAATATTGGACTGCGGATATTATCGTCCGATAAATGCTTTAAAATTTAATATCGGAAATTATCGGTATCGGTTTCAAAAAGTAAAATTTACAGTATGACATTTTAAAACGCCGCTATACAGAGTGGTACACGGGCGTAGGGAGAAGTACAGAGCAGTTGCGTCCCCCAGTCATACTTGCCAACGCTCCAGATTTTCCCGGGAGACTCCCGAATTTTAGTGCCCCTCCCGAAAATCTCCTGGGGCAACCATTCTCCCGAATTTCTCCCTATTTCCACCCAGACAACAATATTGGGGGTGTTCTGTGTACCACACCCACACGGGAGTAGAGATGGGAATAGAGAGTTGCAACCTCACTTTGAATGCAAAAAAAAATATTTCACTTTTGTAGTTGTGAGGACCGACCGCTGTCGTTTGGTAGATTTGACTGTACACACGCATAGTAGTAAGTTATGCGAGTTGGCCAATTTTAAGGACAGCAAACACACACACACACACACACACAAACACACACAGCAGGCCTAAACAGGAGGAGGACAGAGTGTAGGTACACAGAACATCAGAGGGTCAAATGTGCGACAAAATGAGAGCAGACAGTGTTGACAAACAATGTTGCAACCTTTTGTGGGAAACACAGGTGCAGAAACACAAAAGAAAAAACCCTGTGGGATGCAGAAACTAGCAGAAAAATTTTCCGTTGCAACGTTCATATTGTTGTTACTCAGCCGTTGTTTGTGGGTCTGATGGACTTTTAATGCCTCACAATCAAACACTTTTATGTTAAAATACTGAACAGATGTTTATTGGTATCAGGTAAACATCTGCTCAGTATTTTAACATAAAAGTGTTTGATTGTGAGGCATTAAAAGCCACAAAATGCAACGGGTCCAACATACCCACAATAATGACAATATGAACATTACGAAAGGGCTCGAAGGCGCACTTAAAATCTTTTCATTTTCTCAAAAATCGACAGTGCGCCTTGTGACCCAGTGCGCCTAACATACGTAATAATTCTGATTCTGCTTACCGACCTCAAAGCAATTTTATTTGGCACATGGTGTAACGATAAGTGTGACCAGTAGATGGCGGTCACACATACGAGATATGAGTAGACTGCAATATGACGCCAGTAAACAACAAAATCGTTTTCACAGTTATGTTTGCCCCCGGGGGACCGCATCTAACAGTGAATATTATTATTACACAAATTGTTTTATTTTATTAGTAGATTTTTTAAACAAACAAAAGAAAAAATACTGTAAGTTGCAATAAATTCACTCAAAGTGTAGTGTATATTATTGTAAATGGAAAAACAGTACTGCTGTTTTTTATGGTTAAAAACAAGAGGCAGCTCTGTTGTCAGAATTTTACTGTAAAATTAAAAAGAAGTCTTTTTACTGTAAATTTAAAAAAATGCAATTTTACAGTAAAATTTGGGCACCTGATCTTCCGGTTTTTGTTTGTTTGTTTTTACCGCAAATCAACAACTGTTCAATTTTATAGTTACATATATATATATATACATATATATATATATATATATATATATATATATATATATATATATATATATATATATATATATATATATATATATGTGTGTGTGTGTACATATGTGTATATATGTATATATTCATATATTCATATCTGTAGCACTACTTGATCAAGAAATGGCAAAAGGACGTCATGAATTCCTACCGGGCCCTGCGATGAGGTAGCGACTTGTCCAGGGTGTAACCCGCCTTCCGCCTGAATGCAGCTGAGGTAGGCTCCAGCATCCCCCGCGGACTCAAAAGGGACAAGCGGTAGAAAATGGATGGATGGATGGAATTATTCCTATATCCACACGCATGCTGTATATATACACACACATTATACATCTTATCTCATATGTTTTCTGGACTAAATAAGCCCCTTATGACCGGGTGTTGTTGATTTTAAAAGAAAGATTTAGGTCACTATATAAGAGCTCGGTGCAGCACTTTTAATAGCACCATGGAGGCAACTACAAATGGAATGTAGCTTTATGTGGCATTTGCATGCAGCGTTTGTTTACTTTAGGCCAGTAAATCAACTGACAACGGCATTGCAGCGCCTTCAAGCGATTTTCAAAACTTCTGTCTGAAAAAAGTGCAAGTAAAAAACTAATTGATGTTTATTGGATTGTGCTTGTTCTCCCAACAACAATAAAACACTTTGCCTGCTCAGTAGTTTGAAACAACTCCTTTTCAAACATGTTGAAAGTGTTAACATGTCATGTACTTCAATATAACTTTAAGTATGTGTCGAATAAACAAAATAAACATAACCATTACTGTAAAAGGCCGTCATTATTTGCAGCCAAAACTGTGAACCACGCCAAAATAGCTGCAGCCTCATCTGTAGAAATTTGTTGGAATTAAAAATGTCCGATGATATCGGCTGATAAATGCTTTAAAATCCTAACAACAAAAAGAGCATAACAACAACAAGAGTGTGTTGTTGCCGGTGCTGTAACCGTGGCTAACAAGCGAACAGACACTGTGTGTAACTAGAAACGGGAGAACAGATGCATTTTAGCCTAAAAACTGAAGATGAAGGTGAAGTTATAACACGAAAACAATCTCAGGAAGAGGTGCTTTAAGACATGACTAGCTAGCTAGCAGTGTTCTAGCTACTTATAAATCACTAATCCTCGTCTCCATGGCGACAATTAAAGAATGTTTCTTACAAGTATCATCCCTGCAGGACGAGAAATAGCTAAACATGTTCACTACGCTCACTGCTAACAAAAGCTAGCGCTCCTCAATGTAAACAAATGCCATACATCTGACTGTAGTGATACCAAGTACAAAGGTGTATGTAGTCGATACTACTATAATTACATGCATATTTTTTATCATTACAAAACATTTGTTCCTTTTTTTTTTATTCATATTATGTTTATAAACTCAGACTTTGAATATGACCATTGTATGATCCTGTAACTACTTGGTATCGGATCGATACCTAAATTTGTGGTATCATGCAAAACTAATGTAAAATATCCAAACAAACGACTAATAAGTCATTATTACATTTTAACAGAAATGTAGATAGAACATGTTAAAACAGAAAGTAAGCAGATATTAACAGTAAAATAATAAGTAGATTAACAATCCATTTTTTACAGCTTGTCCTTTATAATTTTGACTAAATAATAGAATGATAAATGACACGATATGTTATGTTATGGTTTGCAAGGAGAGTGACAGCAGACTTACCTACCAGAGGCCCGTATGTTCAATGATTTATATATATATGCACTCTAAATATATATATATATATATATATATATATATATATATATATATATATATATATATATATATATATATATATATATGTATGTATGTATATATATATATATATATATATATATATATATATATATATATATATATATATATATATATATATATATAAAATCAAACAATAGAGAATAAACTATAGAATGGTGTGTGTCAAAAACCCAAGAGTGTGTATGGTGTAAATCTATGTAAAGTATTTAATTGGAGCGTTTTACCATAAGTGTTGGAGACGCGGTGCGGTCAGACAAGGGCGAGGCAGGCAGGATTGTTCAGGGGCGGAAGCGGGGTCAATAGGCAGGAGCGAGTCGTCGTTGTCCGGGGGCGAGCGAGGAGTCGAGGAACGAAGGAGGCAGTCAGAGAAAGATGGAGATCCGGGGAAAAGTGAGACGCACAGCTCACTTTGCAGGCGATGAAGGGTAGGTACATCTTTCGGTCCACTGGTCCCTTTATTCAGCTCGCCCTCATCAGTCGCAGGTGTGCAGATTGACTGATGGTGTGCAGGCTTGTAGCTGCGTGGGCGTGCCGCGCTCAGCGTGTCAGCGGCTCTTTCGGGTGGTCCCGCAAAGGAGGGAGACGCAGACCGCGCGTGCGCCGTGACAGTTTGTTTACTTACGAGTAAGAGACAAGTTGTCTGGTCCATCCATTTCCTACCGCTTGTCCCTTTTGGGGTAGCGGGGAGTAGCTGGAGCTTATCTCAGCTGCATCTAGTGTGTTCACTATTTTATTTGCATTGCAATAAGAAACATATGTTCAATGTACTGTAAGCTTTTTTTGTGAAAACAAAGCCAATGATAACATTTTTTTTTTGGTCCCTTTTATTTTGAAAAGTATCAAAAGTGTCAAAGTACTGGTACCGGTACCAAAAAATTGGTATCGGGACAACCCTATTATGTAGATGATGTATATAATACAGTGGTTTTTTTGAAAACACTTGATTGTCCGCCACTTTTCTGCCCCGTTATGAGCGTACACACGCTTTACATATCGGCACTGTTTGTCGATGATTTATTTGCTAAACACACAGAAGTTATTAATATGCATTATTGGCAAACATATAGGCCGTGGTTTTTACACAACAGACGGCGGAAAATAATATTCTGCGCACCTTTGGGATGTTTGTTGTTCACAGCTGGTGTTGTTTTTGTGTCGTGGGAAAATAAAAGCATTATTGTTCACAAGACCAATTTCTCTCTTCTCTTCATTAATTGCTGAAGGGGTAATATTAGCGGACAAACGTAGCAAACAGAGCCACTGGATTCCAAGAGTAGCAACTAGAGATGCTTGACGACGTGTTTTTTTTTTTTCCACGAGCATGCGAGGAAGAAGAAATTTGATAAAATGTTGCTTGGAATTATGGGGCGGCGTTGCTCAGCCTAGCCGTCCTGTGACTTGAGGGCTCCTGGTTCGATTCCAGCCACCTCCATCCCCGTCACGGCTGCTGTGTCGTCAGGCGGGACGTTTCCCCCCACCTTGCACTTGTGTATGAATGTGAAGGAATGTCCGGTGGTGGTCGGAGAGACAAATGTAGCTTTCCACCAGCCTTGTGTGAATGTGGAAAGAATGAAAAACGGGCTCTCAGTTTCTCTGTGACGCGCTTTGAGTGTCTGGAACAGAGCTATATAAATCTAATCCGTTACTATTTTGTATTTGTTCATGTGTGCACTCCTATTTACAAAACCCAAAACCTGTGAAGTTGGCATGTTGTGTAAATCTTAAACTAAAACAGAATACAATGATTTGCAAATCCTTTTTAACCGAGGCCAGACACAAAGACAAGATACTTAACATTCGAACTGGAAAACGTTGCGTTTTTTGCCAGTATTAGCTCATTTGGGATTGCATGCCTGCAACATGTTCCCAAAAAGCTAGCAAAAGTGGCAAAAAAGACTGAGAAAGTTGAGGAATGCTCATCAAACACTTATTTGGAACATCCCACAGGTGAACAGGCTAATTGGGGTGCCACGATTGGGTATAAAAGCAGCTTCCATGAAATGCTCAGTCTTTCACAAACGAGGATGGGGCGAGGGTCACCACTTTATGAACAAACGTGTGAGCAAATTGTCAAACAGTTCAAGAACAACATTTCTCAACCAAGGAATTTAGGGATTTCACCAACTACAGTCCGTAATATCATCGAAATCACGTCACTTAAGCAGCAAGGCTGAAAATCCTCAATCCCTCATGCGATATTGCATCAAAAACCGACATCAGTGTGTAAAGGTTATCACCACATGGGTTTAGGAACACTTCAGGAAACCAATGTGAGTAACTTCAATTTGTCGCTACATCTGTAAATGCATGTTAAAACTCTACTATGTAAAGCGAGAACTATTTATCAACAACACCCAGAGACGCCGCCAGCTTGGCTGGGCCCGAGCTCATCCACGATGGACTGATGCAACGTGGAAAAGTGGTATCACGAGTCCACATGTCAAACCTTTTTTGGAAACTGTGGACGTCATGTCCTCCAGACCAAAGACATCCGGACTGTTATAGGTGCAAAATTCAAAAGCCAGCATTTGTGATGATATGTGGGTGCATTAGTGCCCAAAGAATGGGTAACTTACACATCTGTGAAGGCACCATCAATGCTGAAAGGTACATACAGGTTTTGGAGCAACATATGTTGGCATCCAAGCAACGTTGTCATGGACGCCCCTGCTTATTTCAGCAATACAATGCCAAGCCACATTCAGCATGTGTAACAGTGTGGCTTCATAAAAAAATAAGTGCGGGTACTTTCCTGGCCCGCCTGCAGTCCAGACATGTCTTTCATTGAAAATGTGTGGCGCATTATGAAGCGTAAAATACGACAGCGGAGACCCCGGACTGTTGAACGACTGAAGGTCTACATTAAACAAGAATGGGAAAGAATTCCACTTTCAAAGCTTCAACAATTAGTTTCCTAAAGTTCCCAAAAGTTTATTGAGTGTTGTTAAAAGAAAAGGTGTTGTAACACAGTGGTGAACATGCCCTTTCCCAACTACTTTGGCACGTGTTGCAGCCATGAAATTCTAAGTTAATTATTATTTGCAAATAAAAAAAAAATAAAGTTTATGAGTTTGAACATCAAAGATGTTGTCTTTGTAGTGCATTCAATTAAATATGGGTTAAAAATGATTTGCAAATCATTGTATTCCGTTTATATTTACATCTAACACAATTTCCCACCTCATATGTGTAATGCCTGTGATCATGTTTTGTTTTAGTCATGTTCTTTTTGTTTTTTGGACACTCAGTTCCTGTTTTTGCACTTCCTGGTTTGTTTTGTCACCATGACTACCCATTCATTTTCACCTGTCCTCATGTCTCACACCTGTTTTCACTAATCACCACAGTATTATTTAAGCCTGTCTGTTTCTGTTGTTCATTCTGGCAACATCACCCTCCATCACCTGCTACGCACCTTGTAATCCATGCCAATGATCCATGTCCCGTTCTGTTCCAAAGTAAGTTTTCTCGTTATTTATGCCGCAGTGCAAATTTTTGTTTGATGTTCATAGTTTTGCCAAAGTGCGAGTTTTGTTTACAAAGCCAAGTTTTTGTACGCGCCTTATGTTTGCCTTTTTTTGTGCAGTTATTGTGTTCAAATAAAACATGTTTTACCTTCATGCCATCTCCGGTCCAAGTTCACTTGCATCTCGGGAAAACAACTACCCCTCAGTCCAAGTATTGACAATATGGAAACAGGGTTTGTACACAATCTGCCAACTTGACTGGTTTTGGTGTTTTGCTTCATAGCTTATCAAAGTTGTACTAAAACATTTGGATAGATTTTTAAGCGCCGTGTGTAATTTTTTTTATATTTTCAATGGAACAAATAACATGTTGGTATTGTTTACTTGAGTCATATTGCCATTATATTGCAGTTTGCACTAGAGATGTCCGAACATATTGGACTGCCGATATAATCGGCCAATAAATGCTTTAAAATGTTTATCGGAAATTATCGGTTTCAAAAAGTAAAATGTATGACTTATTAAAACACCGCTGTACGGGGTGGTACACGGACGTAGGGAGAAGTAGAGAGCCAACCCTCCCGATTTTCCTGGGAGACTTCCGAATTCCAGTGCCCTTCTTGAAAATCTAAGAGGGCAACCATTCTCCCGAATTTCTCCCTATTTCCACCCAGACAACAATATTGGGGGCGTGCTCTAAAGGCACTGCCTTTGCGTGCCGGCCCAATCACATAATATCTACAGCTTTTCACACACACAGGTGAATGCCATGCATACTTGGTCAACTGCCATACAGGTCACACTGAGGGTGTCCGTATAAACAACTTTAACACTGTTAAAAATATGTGAACCCACACCAAACAAGAATGACAAACACATTTCGGGAGAACATCTGCTCCGTAACACAACATAAACACATCACAAAAAATACCCAGAACCAATTTTCCCTCCAATTTTTCATATGTGTGACAAAACGCCAAAACTCCTTGAGCATTCAGTGGCGCACATGTGAGCGACGGCAGTTTTCTCGTTATTTATGCCACAGCGCAAGTTTTTGTTTGATGTTCATAGTTTTGCCTTAGTGCAAGTTTTGTCTACACAGCCAAGTTTTTGTACGCGCCTTATGTTTGCCTTTTTTGTGCAATTATTGTGTTCAAATAAAATATGTCTTTACCTTCATGCCATCTCCGGTCCGAGTTCACTTGCATCTCGTGAAAACAACCACCCCTTAGTCCAAGTATTGACAATATGGAAACAGAGTTTGTACACAATCTGCCAACATCACTGGTTTTGGTGTTTTGCTTCATAGCTTACCAAAGTTGTACTAAAACATTTAGATAGATTTTTAAGCGCCGTGTGTAATTTTTTATATTTTCAATGGAACAAATAACATGTTGGTGTTGTTTACTTGAGTCATATTGCCATTACATTGCAGTTTGCACTAGAGACGTCCGAAAATATTGGACTGGCGATATAATCCGTCAATAAATGCTTTAAAATGTTTATCGGAAATTATCGGTTCCAAAAAGTAAAATGTATGACTTATTAAAACGCCGCTGTACGGGGTGGTACACGGACGTAGGGAGAAGTACAGAGCCAACCCTCCCGATTTTCCTGGGAGACTTCCGAATTCCAGTGCCCCTCCCGAAAATCTCTAAGGGCAACCATTCTCCCGAATTTCTCCCTATTTCCACCCAGACAACAATATTGGGGGCGTGCTCTAAAGGCACTGCCTTTGCGTGCCGGCCCAATCACATAACATCTACAGCTTTTCACACACACAGATGAATGCCACGCATACTTGGTCAACTGCCATACAGGTCACACTGAGGGTGGCCGTATAAACAACGTTAACACTGTTACAAATATGTGAACCCACACCAAACAAGAATGACCAACACATTTCGGGAGAACATCCGCACCGTAACACAACATAAACACAACACAACAAATACCCAGAACCAATTTTTCATATGTGTGAGCAAACGCCAAAACTCCTTGAGCATTCAGTGGCGCACATGTGAGCGACGGCAGTTTTCTCCTTATTTATGCCACAGTGCAAGTTTTTGTTTGATGGTCATAGTTTTGCCTTAGCACGAGTTTTGTTTACACAGCCAAGTTTTTGTACGTACCTTATGTTTGCCTTTTTTTGTGCAATTATTGTGTTCAAATAAAAGATGTCTTTACCTTCATGCCATCTCCGGTCCAAGTTCACTTGCATCTCGGGAAAACAACCACCCCTTAGTCCAAGTATTGACAATATGGAAACAGGGTTTGTACATAATCTGCCAACTTCACTGGTTTTGGGGTTTTGCTTCATAGCTTACCAAAGTTGTACTAAAAAATTTGTATAGATTTTTAAGCGCCGTGTGTATTTTTTTATATTTTCAATAGAACAAATACCATGTTGGTGTTGTTTACTTGAGTCATATTGCCATTATATTGCAGTTTGCACTAGAGATGTCCGAACATATTGGACTGCCGATATAATCGGCCAATAAATGCTTTAAAATGCTTATCGTAAATTATCGGTTTTAAAAAGTAAAATTTCTGACTTATTAAAACACCGCTGTACGGGGTGGTACACGGACGTAGGGAGAAGTACAGAGCCAACCCTCCCGATTTTCCTGGGGGACTCCCGAATTCCAGTGCCCCTCCCGAAAATCTCCGAGGGCAACCATTCTCCCGAATTTCTCCCTATTTCCACCCAGACAACAATATTGGGGGCGTGCTCCGAAGGCACTGCCTTTGTGTGCCGGCCCAATCACATAATATCTACAGCTTTTCACACTCACAGGTGAATGCCACGCATACTTGGTCAACAGCCATACAGGTCACACTGAGGGTGGCCGTATAAACAACGTTAAAACTGTTACAAATATGTGAACCCACACCAAACAAGAATGACAAACACATTTCGGGAGAACATCCGCACCGTAACACAACACAACAAATACCCAGAACCAATTTTCCCTCCAATTTGTCATATGTGTGAGCAAACGCCAAAACTCTTGAGCATTCAGTGGCGCACATGTGAGCGAAAGCAGTTTTCTCCTTATTTATGTCACAGTGCAAGTTTTTTTTTGATGTTCATAGTTTTGCCTTAGCGCGAGTTTTGTTTACACAGCCAAGTTTTTGTACGCGCCTTATGTTTGCCTTTTTTTGTGCATTTATTGTGTTAAAATAAAGATGTCTTTACCTTCATGCCATCTCCGGTCCAAGTTCACTTGCATCTCGGGAAAACAACCACCCCTTAGTCCAAGTATTGACAATATGGTTTGTACACAATCTGCCAACTTCACTGGTTTTGGTGTTTTGTAGCAAGACCGCGTCGACTGATTACCAAATGAACATTCAGGACGTGTCTGCGTATATTTGCATTGTCCTATGAATTCCGGCTCTTATGGAACACACGGAAGACGTCTGTGTTTGCCTCCCCCCAAAGCCGTTAACGCGATGTGACAGGTGAGAATTGGATTTAATCATCCAGTGCGCCACCATGAATGTTAATTTACCTCCAAAGATGTAATCTTTGCCACTGTGGGTTTCTCACAGACTTTAGAACAGAAGCTTGACTTATTATCACTTTTTTTTTATCCCTGCTTGGATGGGCGATCAATTTAATTGTGATTACAATGAGGGGTGTGTGTTGTTTTCAATTGAACAAAAAAAAAAATGGCCGGAAGAAGGAAACACGGCTTACAAATCCCCTGGAATTATTCATATTGACACACTGGCGGAAATAAGACGCGCATATATATTTTCCTTCGTCCTTGAGAGCTATTATTAAGAGTTATTCACATTAATAGGCAAGAGGCAAAACAAATATATGGCTAACACACTGATGGCCCGCGTTTTATTTTATTTTTATTTTTTTGGGCATTTATGAGTGCTCCGGAGACAGCGAGCATACTAATCACCCCGGCCAGGCCCGAGCGTGTGTCTGGAAAAACAAAAAGTACAAAAAATGTCAGTGGTAATTGCACACGTACAGTAGGGAACGCGGTTGAGATGTAAAACACGGGCGGTGCGAGCAAGGGCTCGGAGATGTAAATCCACTGTCAAGAGGGCTTGTGCATTGCAGTCACCGTGTGCACACCCTTACTCTCTTCTGTCTCCACCTTTGTCCTCCGGCTTTCTCTCTCCATTCTGTCCTGGAAGACTGCGCCAACCCCCACCGCCAAGGCACAGACTCAAAGCCGAGGGATAGCCCGAGTAACACTGACCCCTGCTGGCGGTGAGGAGCGAGGCTATTGGAGAGGCAAGCAGGCAATTTTAACCCAAAAAATAGGTATTGTTGGGTTGTTGGTAATCTACAACCCCTAATTTTTTACACTTTTTTTTTTTAGCAACACTGACAAAAAATAAACAGGTGTGCAGTAAAGTGATTTATATTTACAGTGGGGCAAAAAAGTATTTAGTCAGCCACCCATTGTGCAAGTTCTCCCACTTAAAATGATGACGGAGGTCTGTAATTTTCATCATAGGTACACTTCAACTGTGAGAGACAGAATGTGAACAAAAAAACTCAGGAATTCACATTGTAGGAATTTTAAAGAATTTATTCGTAAATTATGGTGGAAAATAAGTATTTGGTCAACCATTCAAAGCCCTCACTGATGGAAGGAGGTTTTGGCTCAAAATCTCATAATAAACGGCCCTATTCATTCTTTCCTTAACACGGATCAATCGTCCTGTCCTCTTAGCAGAAAAACAGCCCCGAAGCATGATGTTTCCACCCCCATGCCTCGCAGTAGATATGGTGTTCTTGGGATGCAACTCAGTATTCTTTTTCCTCCAAACATGACGAGTTGAGTTTATACCAAAATGGATACATGGATGATACAGCAGAGGATTGGGAGAATGTCGTGTGGTCAGATGAAACCAAAATAGAACTTTTAGGTATAAACTCAACTTGTCGTGTTTGGAGGAAGAAGAATACCGAGTTGCATCCCAAGAACACCATACTGTTGGATATGATTGTCTTTTTATTTCTTAGTCATATTTTAGAACAGCTAAAGCGTGAGCCTTTTACCTTGAATTTGGAATGTGGGAATGAAGCCATAACAATCTGTTATCTCAACTGTCCGAGGGAGGGGGGAGTGTGAGGAAGGAGGGAGAAACTGCCATTTTTAGGTTGGATCAATTTGGACCGTGCCTTTGAAATGGTGTATCTAGACTGATCTCCCAAGGCGCTTTGGTTATAAAATATCAAAATGAGCAACCTCTGTCTCTGATTGATTTAAAACCAGCTTATGTGTCATAAAAGAACCTGGGGGTTTAGGGGTGGAAACATCATGCTTTGGGGCTGTTTTTCTGCTAAGGGGACAGGAGGATTGATCCGTTTTAAGGAAAGAATGAATGGGGCCATGCATCGTGAGATTATGAGCCCAAACCTCCTTCCATCAGTGAGAGCTTTGAATGGTTGACCAAATACTTATTTTCCACCATAATTTAAAAAATAAATTCTTCAAAATTCCTACAATGTCAATTCCTGGATTTTTTTTTCACATTCTGTCTCTCACAGTTGAAGTGTACCTATGATGAAAATTACAGACCTCTGTCATCACTGGCTGACTAAATACTTTTTTACCCCACTGTATATAGCGCTTTTTCTCTAGTGAAACCCAATATCTAAGTTACATTTAAACTACTGTGGGTGGCACTGGGAGAAGGTAGGTAAAGTGTCTTACCCAAGGACACAACGGCAGTGACTAGGATGGCAGAAGCAGTGATCGAACCTGGAACCCTCAAGATGCTGGCACGGCCACTCTACCAAGCGACCTATACAACCCCCCTACCCCGCAAAGTCTGTGTTATAACAAGTTATTACAAACCCCGTTTCCATCGGAGTTGGGAAATTGTGTTGGATGTAAATATAAACGGAATACAATGATTTACAAATCATTTTCAACCCATATTCAATTGAATGTGCTACAAAGACAACATATTTGATGTTCAAACTGATAAACATTTTTATTTTTTTGCAAATGATCATTAACTTTAGAATTTGATGCTAGCAACACGTGACAAAGAAGTTGGGAAAGGTGGCAATAAATACTGATAACGTTGAGGAATGCTCATCAAACACTTATATGAAACATCCCACAGGTGTGCAGGCTAATTGGAAATAGTTGGGTGCCATGATTGGGTATAAAAACAGCTTCCCCAAAAATGCTCAGTCTTTCACAAGGAAGGATGGGGTGAGGTACACCCCTTTGTCCACAACTACGTGAGCAAAACGTCAAACAGTTTAAGAACAACGTTTCTCAAAGTGCAAGTGCAAGAAATTTAGGGATTCCAACATTTACGGTCCATAATATCATCAAAAGGTTAAGATAATCTGGAGAAATCACTCCACGTAATCGGCATGGCCGGAAAACAACATTGAATGACCGTGACCTTCGATCCCTCAGACGGCACTGTATCAAAAAACGACATCAATCTCTAAAGGATATCACCACATGGGCTCAGGAACACTTCAGAAAACCACTGTCACTAAATACAGTTGGTCACCACATCTGTAAGTGCAAGTTAAAGCTCTACTATGCAAAGCAAAAGCCATTTTTCAACGACATCCAGAAACGCAGCCGGCTTCTCCGGGCCCGAGATCATCTAAGATGGACTGATGCAAAGTGGAAAAGTGTTCTGTGGTCTGACGGGTTTACATTTCAAATTGTTTTTGGAAATATTCGACATCGTGTCAAAGGGGAAGCGAAACATCCAGACTGTTACCGAGGCAAAGTTCAAAAGCCAGCATCTGTGATGGTATGGGGGTGCATTAGTGCCCAAGGCATGGGTAACTTACACATCTGTGAAGGCACCATTAATGCTGAAAGGTCCATACAGGTTTTGGAACAACATATGCCGCCATCCAAGCAATGCTATCATGGACGCCCCTGCTTATTTCAGCAAGACAAGTGTTACAACAGCGTGGCTTCGTAAAAAAAGAGTGCGGAGACCCCGGACTGTTGAACGACTGAAGCTGTACATAAAACAAGAATGGGAAAGAATTCCACTTTCAAAGCTTCAACAATTAGTTTCCTCAGTTCCCAAACGTTTATTGAGTGTTGTTAAAATAAAAGGTAATGTAACAGTGGTGAACATGCCCTTTCTCAACTAATTTGGCATGTGTTGCAGCCTTGAAATTCTAAGTGAATTATTATTTGCAAAAAAAAAAAATTAAGTTTTTGAGTTTAACATCAACAATGTTGTCTTTGTAGTGCATTCAATTGAATATGGGTTGAAAAGTATTTGCAAATCATTGTAATCCGTTTATATTTACATCTAACACAATTTCCCAACTCATATGGGAACGGGGTTTGTACTTTTGACCACGACTAATCAATTTGACTTTGACACCCCTGTTCCATGAAGCACGCAACTGCAGCCCTGCAAGAGTTTTGAAGGCGGCCACGTTTTCACATACGTCGGAGAAGAGGAGGATGCGTGCGAGAGAGAAGGGGCCAGAAGAATATAGATTTTCTGTCAGGGCCCCCATTGTACAGATGTTGGCTTTTATTTGTTGTGGAGGATGTAAATGGGAGTGTGTGTGTGTGTGTGTGTGTGTGTGTGTGTGTGTGTGTGTGTGTGTGTGTGTGTGTGTGCGTGCGTGCGTGCGTGCGTGTGTGTGTGTGTGTGTGTGTGTGTGTGTGTTTGTGTGTGTGCAAGTGTGTGTGTGTTTCCTTAGCAGGACTACTGATCAAGCAAGATAGGGAGAGGAAGAAAGTGCATTTGCTGGCACAACATTTCTAAATTGGTGCTTTTTTCCCTCCATCCCTTCTTACAGTATCAGTGCACCTCGCTGTTACTCCCCCATCTCGCCCCCCTCTCATCCTCAATTGCTGCCGTCCGGGAAAAAAGCAAAAGATCAGCGAGCAGAGGCACAGCATGGCGCCGCTGTTGACTTAGCCCAGTTAGAGGTTGTTTTATTTCTTTATTTTCCCCTCCATCCGAAAAGGTCACTCTTGCCTCGGGTTGACTTTGGTGCCTGTCACCTGATCTTTGAGCGCTCAATCCTCGCTTATTGATCCCCCGGAGGGGGGGGGCCTCCACTGACTCCGCTGACAAAAGCCCGGGAATTCTGGACATCGTTTTTGCGTTTAAATCTGTCTTTTATTTGATATTTCTGGCAGCTTTGAGCATCCGAAATGCTGAATATTCCCCTTCCCTCCCGCGTTAAGCCAAGGCCAAATCTGGAGCCCCCCGTGAGTCCGTTGTCAACAATGCTTCGGGCTGCCGGGCTTGACGGCTCAATGTTCCCTGTGTGACATGCTCGGCCTCAAATGGAGGGCTGGGCTTTTATTCGCCTGAAAGTTGATACCAAAGCTGTTGAAAACACCAAGGCCCTGTCTTCTAAATACAGAATAAAGACTGGGCTTTGACTATTGTGGATGAGAGCGCGTGTGTTTGTATACGATAGGAAAAAGGAGGAAAACACTCAAATTCCTTCCTCCTAAAGTACCATTTTGGTCTTTGTGGAGGGGGAGTGGCCTGCAGACCTGCAGCGAAGCGGGGTGTGCCGGGAACGGCTTCGAAATCAGCGACAAAGGCCTAGATGGCCCAGCTGGGCCTGGTTATCTAATCACCTGTTGCCCCGGTCCGCGAAGCAGGGTGTGCCAGGATCAACTTCGGAGATCAGCGACAAGTGCCTAGATGACCCAGCTGGGCCTGGTTATTTAATCACCTGTTGCTCTGGTCCGCGAAGCGGGGTGTGCCAGGATCGACTTCGGTGATCAGCGACAGGTGTGTAGATGGCCCAGCTGGGTAGAGTTATCTAATCACCTGTCGATCTGTTAAAAGGCAGAAGCCGGGAAGGAGAGAGGAAGTGGAGCTGGAGCGAGAGTGAGAGTTAAAGTGAAGTGAAGTGAAGTGAATTATATTTATATAGCGCTTTACATAGTGAAACCCAAAATCTAGGTTATAATTAAACCAGTGTGGGTGGCAGGTGGGTAAAGTGTCTTGCCCAAGGACACAACGGCATTGACTTGGAAGGCGGAAGCGGGGATCGAACCTGCAACCCTCAAGTTGCTGGCACGGCCGCTCTACCAACCGAGCTATACCGCCCCAATGATAAGTTCCAATGATTGTCACACACACACTGCATTTCACCCATCACCCTTGATCACCCCATGGGGGGGTGAGGGGAGCAGTGGGCAGCAGTGCTGCGCCCAGGAATCATTTATGGTGTTTTAACCCCCAATTCCAACCCTTAATGCTGTGTGCCAAGCAGGGAGGTAATGGGTCCCATTTTCATAGTCTTTGGTATGACTCAGCCGGGATTTGAACTCATGACCTACCGGTCTCAGGGCGGACACTCTACCCACTAGGCCACTGAGTAGGTGGAGAGAGAGATAGTCACGAACAAACACTTGCTGAAAAGCACAACAGAAAGACATTAATGCAAAATAAAAGTGTTGTAACCCGGGAAACTGAACTGTCATGTCAGTGCTTGGTGGTCCGAGGAACCCCGAGGAGAGAAACCTCCACAGGGTCGTCAAAGCTTGGTTGGTAGAGTGACCTTGCCAGCAACTTGAGGGTTCCAGGTTCGATCCCCGCTTCCGCCATCCGAGTCACTGCCCTTGTGTCTTTGGGCGAGACACTTTACCCACCTGCTCCCAGTACCACCCACACTTAGATTTTGGGTTTCACTATGTAAAAGCGCTTTGAGTCACTAGAGAAAAGCGCTATATAAATATAATTTGCTTCAATCCAAAGTTTTTAAAATTACTTAACAACATTTTCGGACCATATGGCGCACCGGATTATGGTGCACTGCCGATGAGCGGGTCTATTCAGGTCTTTTTTCATACAAAAGTCCCACGGGCGCATTAAAGGGGTCATGTTATGATTCTTGTGGTCCACAAAACATGTAATGGTGGTTCTTTGGTGAAATTGATTAAGTTTTATAGACCATTTTCAAGTAGCTTTCTGAGCGTCTCTTCAGGATGCGCTGTTTTGTGGGCGGTCTTACCCACGTGGCTTACCATCGACAGTGTCTTCTCCCCCTTCATCTTTGTTGTAGCGGTGTAGCGTGCAAGGACGGGAGTGGAGGAAGAATCAAAAGATGGAGCTAACTGTTTTATGACATTCAGACTTCACTTAAATCAAGAACGAAGCAGCATCTCCTCATCCGTGGCTCAATAACGCAACATCAACGCCGGAAATATGTCCCGTGAAAAACCGTCCAACTGGAGCCCTGTATCAATCAAACCAATCAATGTTTATTTATAAAGACCTTAATCAAGTGTCTTAAAGGGCTGCACAAGCCACAGCGACATCCTCGGTTCAGATCCTACATAAGGGCAAGGAAAAACTCACAACCCAGTGGGATGTCGATGTGAATGACTATGAGAAACCTTGGAAAGGACCACAGATGTCTCTAAGGGAGACCGGATGCAATGGACGTCGAGTGGGTCTAATAAAATATTGTGAAAGTCCGTAATAGTGAGAGTCCAGTCCATAGTGGTGCCAACAGGAGACCATCCCGAGCGGAGACGGATCAGCAGCGCAGCGATGTCCCCAACCCATGCACAGGCGAGCGGTCCACCCCAAGTCCCAACTCTGGACAGCCAGCACTTCATCCATGGCCACCGGATCTGTGCGCCCCCTCCACAAGAAGGAGGGGGGCAGAGCAGGAAAGAAAAGAAACGGCAGATCAACTGGTCTAAAAAGGGGGTCTATTTAAAGGCTAGAGTATACAAATACGTTTTAAGATGCTTCTACTGAGGTAGCATCTCGAACTGTTACCGGAAGGTCATTCCATAGTACTGGATCCCGAATACAAACCGCTCTATGGTCCGCAGACTTTTTTTGGGCTCTGGGAATCACTAGTAAGCCGGAGTTATTTGCATGCAGATTTCTTGCCGGGACATATGGTACAATACAATGGGTAAGACAGTATGGAGCTAGACCGTGTAGTATTTTATACGTAAGTAGTAAAATCTAATAACTAAAGTTCCTTGGGTGAATTATGGAAACCCACTACAGTTTTTAGCGCTTTGATAGCTCGTCTCCTGACAGATATACATAAGTAAGAACTTTACTCTACTTTATACTAGAAATGTCAACAGCGGAGGATGAATGTCACACAAGAAAATAGAGAAAAAAAAAAGCTTATGACTATGGCGTGGGCACGGACTACAATGGCGGAAGCGCACACATTTTCAGGACTTATGCAGACCCTAAATGCACACCAGCAGGTACCAAAAGGTGCGAGAAGTTTTTGCATACTATTTCGAAAGAAAGCGCCAGAAAATATGTCTTACCTTATTCACACACCATGAAAATACTCATATGTTTAATGCGTCGACAATCCATCAGGCGCGGGGGCTTCATGGCTTACCGAAGTCGTACAAAAAATATTTTGACAGATCTTCTCAATGGAACATATACAATTTGGTATTGTTTACTGCCATCATACTGCAGTCTGCACATACAGAGGGGCAAACAAGTATTTAGTCAGCCACCGATTGTGCAAGTTCTCACACTTAAAATGATGACAGAGGTCTGTAATTTTCATCATAGGTACACTTCAACTGTGAGAGACAGAATGTGAAAAAAAATCCAGGAATTCACATTGTAGGAATTTTAAATAATTTATTTGTAAATTATGGTGGAAAATTAGTATTTGGTCTACCATTCAAAGCTCTCACTGATGGAAGGAGGTTTTGGCTCAAAATCTTGTGATACATGGCCCCATTCATTCTTTCCTTAACACGGATCAATCGTCCTGTCCCCTTAGCAGAAAAAAAGCCCAAAGCATGATGTTTCCACCCCCATGCTTCACAGTAGGTATGGTGTTCTTGGGATGCAACTCAATATTATTCTTCCTCCAAACACGACAAGTTGAGTTTATACCAAAAAGTTATATTTTGGTTTCATCTGACCACATGGCATTCTCCCAATCCTCTGCTGTATCATCCATGTGCTATCTGGCAAACTTCAGACGGGCCTGGACATGGACTGGCTTAAGCAGGGGGACACGTGTTGCACTGCAGGATTTGATTCCCTATCGGCTTAGTGTGTTACTGATGGTAACCTTTGTTAGTGTGGTCCCAGCTATCTGCAGGTCATTCACCGTTCTCATGATCATTTTGACCCCACGGGATGAGATCTTGCGTGGAGCCTCAGATTGAGGGAGATTATCAGTGGATAATTCCTCCCAGAGTTGATTTTTTCACACCAACCTGCTTTCCTATTGTAGATTAACTCTTCCCAGTCTGGTGCAGGTCTAAAGTTATTTTCCTGGTGTCCTTTGACAGCTCTTTGGTCTTGGTCATGGTGGAGTTTGGAGTCTGGCTGTTTGAGGCTGTGGACAGGTGTCTTTAATACAGATAACAAGTTCAAACAAGCGCCAATAATACAGGTAACGAGTGGAAGACAGAAGAGCTCCTTAAAGAAGAAGTTACAGGTCTTTAAGAGCCAGAGATCTTCCTTGTTTGAAGTGACCAAATACTTATTTTCCACCATAATTTACAAATAAATTATTTAGAATTCCTACAATGTGATTTCCGGGATTTGTTTTTCACATTCTATCTCTCACAGTTGAAGTGTACCTATGATGAAAATTACAGACCTCTGTCATCATTTTAATTGGGAGAACTTGCACAATCGGTGGCTGTATCTCTTATGTATGACAGCCATCTACTGGCCATAGTTATCATTACACCAGGTACACAATAAAATGTATTCGGGGTTAGTAAGCATAACCAGAATTATGCCGTACATTAGGCGAACCGGGCTTTAAGGCACACTGTTGATTTTTGAGAAAATGAACGTATTTCAAGTGTGCCATATAATCCGAAAAATGCGGTATGTACAGTATTATTCTTGATTTTAGGCAAAATCCGATTCGGAGGAGTCTGATTCGAGTGGTCTGCAGGTGTTTTGTGAGGACGGATCGATCCCGTTCATCGTTGTATTCTTTAAATATTAGGAAATTACGTTTTCGTGCAGACAAATAGAAGCATTTAAGTCCCATCTTAAAACTCATTTGTGGCAACACTAAAATTGGCCCTAGAGTGTGAATGTGAGAGTGAATGTTGTCTATTTGTGGTGGCCCTGTGATGAGGTGGCGACTTGTCCAGGGTGTACACCGCCTTCCGCCTGATTGTAGCTGAGATAGGCACCAGCGCTCCCACGACCCCAAAGGGAATAAGCGGTAGAAAATTGATGGATGGATGGATTAAAACTCATTTGTATACTCCAGCCTTTAAATAGACCCCCTTTTTAGACCAGTTGGTCTGTTGTTTCTTTTTGTTTCTCCTCTGCCCCCTTCTCCCTTGTGGAGGGGGGTGGGGGTGGGGGGGGCACACAGGTCCGGTGGCCATGGATGAAGTGCTGGCTGTCCAGAGTCAGGACCCCGGGTAGACCGCTCACCTGTTCATGGGTTGTTGAAGTCTCTACCGCTCGAGATGGTCTCCTGCTGGCCCCACTATGGACTAGACCAGGGGTGTCAAACGTACGGCCCGAGGGCCGGATCAGGCCAGAGAACAGGTTTTATCCGGCCCGTGGAATGAGTTTGCTAAGTATAAAAATGTACCTGAAATCTTGAATGAAAGAAACTGCTGTTCTAAATGTGTCCACTAGATGTCACAATAGCAATTCTTTGTATCTTGGTAGATGATGCTACATATGTACAAAAAATGAACCACATAATGTTAGTGCATCAGTCGAGGAAAATGATCAAATTACATAAATAACATCCTGTAATTTGATTTGTCGTTTTTTTTTTTGGTAACACTTTAGTAGGGAAACATATTCTAAGTAACAAAGACTTGATTAAGAGTTATTTGGTTAGGGTTGAGGTTGTATAATAAAGCCATGCAGAATAAGGCATTAATACGTTCTTAATAATGACTAATTAAGAGCCTGTATGTTACTAATTTGCATGTTGATAAGCAAATCATTAATGGTAAATATGGTCCAGGGTGTACCCCGCCTTCCGCCCGATTGTAGCTGAGATAGGCGCCAGCGCCCCCCGCGACCCCGAAAGGGAATAAGCGGTAGAAAATGGATGGATGGATGGATGTTCCCCATACTAAAGTGTTACCATTTATTTATTTTTTATCTTGATGGATTGAAAATTAACACCAATGAGTTGGCTGATGAACATTATCACCTCATTTATTCAAAAAGTATAAATAACGACAAATAAAGATAGAATACTATTAACCACGACTTGTAAGTGTAAAAAAAACAACAACATTATGATTTGTACATTTTCAGAATCTATTTTTTTATTTTTAAACAAAGAAAACAATCTGAATTTGTCTTTATTTTTAAGTTATCGTGCTGTGATTTTACCAGTCCGGCCCCCTTTGGAGTAGAATTTTTCTCCATGTGGCCCCCGATCTAAAATGAGTTTGACACCCCTGGACTAGACTCTCACTATTATGTTAGATCCACTATGGACTGGACTTTCACAATATTATATTAGACCCACTCGACGTCCATCCGGTCTCCCCCAGAGGGCGTGGGTCATGGGTGTCAAACTCTGGCCCGCGGGCCAAATCTGGCCCGCCGTGTAATTTCATTTGGCCCTTGAGGCAATATCAAATTAACGTTAGAGCTGGCCCGCCGCTGTAACGCCGCATTCACCACTAATACTCATACTCGTCAACCCTCCCGATTTTCCCGGGAGACTCCCGAAGTTCAGTGCCCCTCCCGAATTTCTCCCGATTTCCACCCGGACAATAATATTGGCATAAAAGCACTGCCTTTGGCGTTCTCTACATGGCGCCACGTCCGCTTTTCCTCCATACAAACAGCGTCACGGCCCACTCACATAATATATGCGGCTCATACACACACACACGAGTGTATGCGAGGAATACTTGGTCAACAGCCATACAAGTCACACAGAGGGTGGCCGTATAAACAACTTTAACACTTACAAATATACGCCACACTGTGAACCCACAGCAAACAAGAATGAAAAACACATTTCGGGAGAACATCCGCACCATAACACAACATAAACACGACATAAACACAACCGAACAAATACCCAGAACCCCTTGCATCACTAACTATTCCGGGACACTACTATATACACCGCGCTACCACCAAACCCCGCCCCAACTCAAACCCGCCGCCGAAAAGAGGTATTCAATTTGTATTTTTATTTTATTTGATATGCCATTCATATTTTTTAATTATTATTATTTAAAACACGATTTTGCATGTCACTATAAAGTTATATAAGCCTTGCTTAGTCAATATCCAATGCAAAACTTGTTTGAGTCCCTATTAAAGGATTAATTTGTTCAACCTCGGCCCGCGGCTTCGTTCAGTTTTAAATTTTGGCCCACTCTGTATTTGAGTTTGACACCCCTGGGGTGGGTGGTCACCCACATCCGCGGTGCTCTCCAAGGTTTCTCATAGTCATTCACATTGACATCCCACTGGGTTGTGAGGTTTTCCTTGCCCTTATGTGGGATCTGAACCAAGGATGTCGTTGTGGCTTGTGCAGACCTTTTAGACATTTATGATTTAGGGCTACATTAATAAACATTGATTGATTGAAAAATGTTGTTCAGATTAGGGATGCCCAAAGTGGGGCAAGTGGGCCAAATTTGAAAAAAAAAAAAAATTTAAACAATAACGTCTTCCGATTATAAATACATTTAATTGACTTTAAGAGATTGATTAACCGTCCATGTGAGGTCACTGACACTTATTGAGGAGTCGGTATGCACTCTTACATATCATGATCTCAGTAAAAGCATTTAAGTCTCACCTTAAAACTCATTTGTATACTCTAGCCTTTAAATAGACTCCCTTTTTAGACCAGTTGATCTGCCGTTTCTTTTCTTTTTCTCCTATGTCCCACTCTCCCTTGTGGAGGGGGTCCGGTCCGATCCGGTGGCCATGTACTGCTTGCCTGTGTATCGGCTGGGGACATCTCTGTGCTGCTGATCCGCCTCCGCTTTGGATGTTTTCCTGCTGGCTCCGCTCTGAACGGGACTCTCGCTGCTGTGTTGGATCCGCTTTGGACTGGACTCTCGCGACTGTGTTGGATCCTCTATGGATTGAACTTTCACAGTATCATGTTAGACCCGCTCGACATCCATTGCTTTCCTCCTCTCCAAGGTTCTCATAGTCATCATTGTCACCGACGTCCCACTGGGTGTGAGTTTTCCTTGCCCTTATGTGGGCCTACCGAGGATGTCGTAGTGGTTTGTGTTGTGGTTTGTGCAGCCCTTTGAGACACTAGTGATTTAGGGCTATATAAGTAAACATTGATTGATTGATTGATTGATGATCTGATTTTTTGTCATTGAAAAAAATGCCTTAGCTTCAATTGATCGTCCACTCTGGGCAAAATCTAATGAAGCAGATTTGACTATGAAAATCTTCAGTCTAAGACGGACCGAGTTATTATTATGAGGCCAACTAGCCCACATACACACACATACGCTGTATGTACATATTGCATCACTATGCCTCATCTGTAGCTATAGTTGCATCCAGCCTTTCCTTCCACCCACATTTAATGCCAAACAATCACATACCAATCGATGGATTCAAGTTGCGCCAGTGGTCAAAAGATGCGAAAGTTCTGTTCTTTCGTAGCATCACTACCGACGATAGCGATGCTACGACAGAGATGTGTGGATATCCTGCGACACTCAAAGCAGATGCATTTCCAACGATAAAGTCAACAAAATCACAAAAGGTGAGTTTTGTTGATGTTATTGACTTATGTGCTAATCAGACATAATTTCGTACGGCATGACTGCAAGCTAATCGATGCTAACATGCTATCTAGGCTAGCTATATGTACATATTGCATCATTATGCCTCATTCGTAGCTATATTTGCATCCAGCCTTTCCCTCCACCCACATTTAATGCCAAACAAACACTTACCAATCGACGGATTCAAGTTGCACTTGTGGTCAAAAGATGTGAAAGTCCCTCATTTTTTCTGTTCTGTCGTAGCATCGCTACCGACGATAGCGATGCTACGACAGAGATGTGTGGATATCCTGCGACACTCAAAGCAGATGCATTTCCAACGATAAAGTCAACAAAATCACAAAGGTGAGTTTTGTTGATGTTATTGACTTATATGCTAATCAGACATAATTTCATACGGCATGACTGCAAGCTAATAGATGCTAACATGCTATTTAGGTTAGCTGTATATACATATTGCATTAGTATGCCTCATGTGTAGCTATATTTGCATCCAGCCTTTCCCTCCACCCACATTTAATGCCAAACAAACAAATACCAATCGACGGATTCAAGTCGCACCAGTGGTCAAAAGATGCAAAAGTCCCTCGTTTTACTGTTCTGTCATAGCATCGCTACCGACGATAGCAATGCTACAACAGAGATGTGTGGATATCCTGCGAACAATAAAAGCAGATGCATTTCCAACGATAAAGTCAACGAAATCACAAAAGGTGAGTTTTGTTGATGTTATTGACTTATGTGCTAATCAGACATAATTTCGTACGGCATGACTGCAAGCTAATCGATGCTAACATGGCATTTAGGCTAGCTGTACGTACATATTGCATCATTTTGCGTCATTTGTAGCTATATTTGCAACCAGCCTTTCCCTCCACCCACATTTAATGCTAAATAAACACATACCAATCGACGAATTCAAGTTGCACCAGTGGTCAAAAGATGCAAAAGTCCCCCCGTTCGTTCTGTTCTGTCGTAGCATCGCTACCGACGATAGCGATGCTACGACAGGGATGTGTGGATATCCTGCGACACTCAAACCAGATGCATTTCCAACGTTAAAGTCAACGAAATCACAAAAGGTGATTTTTGTTGATGTTATTGACTTATGTGCTAATACTTTTGTACGGCATGACTCCAAGATAATCAATGCTAACATGCTATTTAGGCTAGCTGTATGTACATATTGCATCATTATGCCTCATTTTTTAGCTATATTTGAATCCAGCCTTTCACTCCACCCACATTTAATGCCAAACAAACACTTAGCAATCGACGGATTCAAGTTGCACCGGTTGTCAAAAGATGCAATCGTTGGTTAGAAGGCGATCGCCAAATTCGTCCTCGTTGCCGTTGTCTGTCGTGATTTGTCTCAATAGCTTCAGTTTCTTCTTCAATACTTTCATACTCCAACCATTCGTTTCAAATCATGCGTAATCTGTTGAATCGCTTAAGCCGCTGAAATCCGAGTCTGAATCCGAGCTAATGTCGCTATATCTTGCTGTGCTATCAGCCATGTTTGTTTGTAATAGCGTCACTATGTAACTTCACAGGAAAATAGACGGGTGGATGTTGAAAATCAGGCACTTTGAAGTGTTTTTCGGGATATTCCGTGATGGGTAAAATTATGAAAAAAACTTCGAAAAATAAACTAAGCCACTGGGAACTGATTTTTATTGGTTTTAACGCTTCTGAAATTGGGATAATGTTCCCCTTTAAAACACAGTATTTAGAATTTTTGCATACAGCTTGTGAAGTCTCCAACATTTTGTACAGAAACAACTTCAAAAATCGGTTTTGAGTTTTTCAAATATACATAGGATTACCATACAGGCCCTAGATATTGCGTGATTGTAAACCAGATCCCTCTTGCATGTATGCACCCCTTTCCATCCATCCTTGTGTCTGACATTCTACTCACCTTCCAGTCTTCCCATCCTCGAAATCTACGATCAGAAAGCCTACGATATTTAATATTTATGCCTTAATTTCATCAGAAATGTTTTCCATCCTGCATTTCAACCAGTGGCATCATTGGACCTTTCTGAGGAGGTCAAAAAGTTCATATTTTAAAAGTCCTACATTTTTTTGGGTGTTTTATTATTTTAGATGGTCAGGTTTCCTATTGGTTTTTTGTTGTTGTTTTTTTTTAAATACAACTGACAAATTATATACAAAGTAGCTAGAACGGGAGCTTTAACAATAATAAAACTGGTCATTATTCACTTAAATATGACAACTGTATTTCCTTGAATTGCCACTGGACACAGGCCGAAAATGGAGTCGGCTGTCTTGGTTGCTTTGTTGGGTCTGCTCCTGTCTCTGGCCATGCTCCCTCCACCCCAGCGGACGATGGCATGGAACACCCCAGAGGCCACCACAGTGGATGAAGTGTCTGGTTGTATCTGCTGCTTTAATGTCTTTAATGTCCTCTGTGTTCTTTGATGTTTGATGTTTCCCTCTTACACACATGGAAGAGGGATGTGTACCATGGCTATGAGTTGTTGTTTTTTCCCTTGGCCTCAGTCTGCACCTCCTCTCCAGGGCCCAGGCTAAGACCGATTTTTTTTTATTTTGTTTTAATCTTCTATTACCCCTCCTTGTTTACCTGTATCTCATCTTTTTTGTAAGGGGCGCTGGAAGCCGGCAGACCCGTCAGCGATCCTGTTCTGTCTCCCTGTAATGTTTGTCTAAACTTGAATGGGATTGTGCTGAAAATTTTAATTTTCCTGAAGGAACTCTCCTGACGGAATAAATAAACTACTATCTGATTTAATCTAATCTAATTATTTTAAAACCTCTTCTCACTTACCAAAGGCATGCGGTAAATTTAGGCCTGCGCTTATAAATTTGAGTGTGATATAAGGATACCATCATGAAAAGCACATTTAATCCAAAATGTTTTATTATGGTCTTACCTTTACTTATAAATGAAGTCCATGCACAGATTCTGATCAAAAGCATCGATAACTTCTTTGTAGAAGTCTTCCTTATCTTTCTTCAGTTCTAAAAGTCTCTGTCTCGATGGAGATCTTCCTTTATTACCTCCTGCTTTGATTGAAAGTCTAGTTTAGAAAACTATTTTATTTTAGATATGTAATCCTCCATGTTAAAAGTGCAAGCGAGTGGAAAAAAATAAACGATCGCTGCTCACTCTTGCTGCTCGTTGTCACTTCTTCTGCAGCTGAGTAGTCGCAAGAAGGATCACTAGCGCCCTCTACCACCAGGAGGCGGGAGTCATTTAATGACTCATATTTGACACACGCAGCTACGGTATATTAATAAAACATAGCTGTTTACTGTTCTTTTTAGCATATTCAATAGCTTGAACCTTAAATCCTACTGTATTCCCTTTATGCGATTTGAAATCATCTTCCTCCATTCTGAAAATGATGACAGGTAAAGTGTCACTCGTGATGTGACAAGTTTGACCCGGCAGAAATTCTAGGCATATGCTAATTATTTTGCGAAACGAGTTTGACCCGGCGGAAATTATAGATACGCGCTAATAAAAATAATATTTTGCGAAACGAGTAATACACACAGTAAAAATACTTGTATGTTTAATGCGGCAACAATCCATCAGGCGGTGCGGCTTCATAGCTTACCAAAGTCGTTCCAAAACATTTTGATCGATTTTTAAGCGCCGTTTGTCATGTTCTATATTTTCAATGGAACATATACAATGTTGGTGTTTTTTACCTGAGTCACATTGCCATCATATTGCAGTCTACATGTATATCTTACGTGTGACTGCCATCTAATGGTCACACTTATAATTATACCATGTACCAAATAAAAAAGCTTTGACGTCGGTAAGCAAAACCAGAATTATTCAGTCCATTAGGTCAAATTTTGAGAAAAAAATAAGGATCCGTGCCTTCCCTCTCCAAGAGATCCGGTGACCACACATGATTCGCTAGCTGTCCAAAGTTGGGACCCAGGAAGGACCACTCATCTGTGCATCAGTTGGAGATGTCAATGGACTGAACTCTCACAATATTATACTAGATCCACTCGACGTCCATTGCATCCGGAATCCCCAAAAGGGTGGAAGGGGTCACCCACATCTGTGGACCTCTCCAAGTTTTCACATAGTCATTCCCATTGACATCCCACTGGTTTGTGAGTTTTTCCTTGCCCTCATGTGGGCTCTGAACCGAGGATGTCGTCGCGGCTTGTGCAGCCCTTTGAGACACTTGTGATTTAGGGCTATATAGATAAACATTAATTGATTTGAAGAGTGGTTAGTGCCTGCGCCTCACAATACGAAGGTCCTGAGTAGTCCTGAGTTAATCCCGGGGCTCGGGATCTTTCTGTGTGGAGTTTGCTTGTCCTCCCCGTGACTGCGTGGGTTCCCTCCGGGTACTCCGGCTTCCCTCCGGGTACTCCGGCTTCCTCCCACCTCCAAAGACATGCACCTGGGGATAGGTT
This sequence comes from Nerophis ophidion, assembly GCF_033978795.1. Classification (NCBI taxonomy): domain Eukaryota; kingdom Metazoa; phylum Chordata; class Actinopteri; order Syngnathiformes; family Syngnathidae; genus Nerophis; species Nerophis ophidion. Next base: position 22,820,525 of record NC_084615.1, read on the forward strand.
GATTGGCAACACTAAAATTGTCCCTAGTGTGTGAATGTTGTCCGTCTCTCCATGGTGGCCCTGCGATGAGGTGGCGACTTGTCCGGGGTGTACACCGCCTACTGCCCGAATGCGGCTGAGATAAGCTCCAGCACCCCAAACCCCCAAAAGGGACAAGCGGTACAAAAATGGATGGATGGATGGTGATGCACAGACCAAAGACACTCTTTAGTACCAGGTCTTGTTGCATAGACTCTACTTTGAACACCCCGTCTCCAAAAAGACCCCTCAAACGTGTCGAAAAAAAACCTTGTAAATTACACTTTTACTGAGCATGACAGATTACAAGATGTCTTTAACGAGGCAACTATAGCGTCTTTATTTACTATCGATCCAGGGACGAACCCGCAAATCTCTTTGCAGAGTGTGTGTGTTTTCTCTTTGTGTGGCACAAGCCTTGACAGCTCATGGAGATTCTGAGGACAGGTTATGTTTTCCGTCCTGTCACCATAATATCAACACGACAGTGCGTGCGTTTGTGTGTGTGTGTGTGTGTGACATTAATCACAAGGCCTCAACAGTGTCTTCACCTGCGTTCACTCTGGATACAAGAATTAGTGCCTTTGTGAGCTGACCATGTGTGTGTGTGTGTGTGTGTGTGTGTGTGTGTGTGTGTGTGTGTGTGTGTGTGTGTGTGTGTGTGTGTCTTGTCAATTGATCTGCACTTTGTGTTGAGATTCCAGACGGTAGGTGTCAAAAGGATGGCGTTCTGGCGTGTGTGGGAGTATAGAAATCATTTTCAAAAAGGATATTTCGCGAATACAAGGACTTCTGTAGCAAAACATTGACGATTCCGTCGCTGTGGATGTAACAAGCCGGTATGGACTTCTTCTTAGAATGGCCGTGACATAATATCCTCCCACGCGTGTCTCATGAGTGTCTATTATCCGAGGCGGGGATAATGAACTATGAGCTCGACAACAATGGAGCTGAATGTTTTAACCTTGCTGCTTCACTAAAGACAGTGCTCGCATGTGGAATCGAGCTTTCATCCTCTTTGTGCCGCATACCAGGCATTTAAGTTCTAATTACGGTTCCGATTCAAACGTGGTGATTGTGACACGGTGGTGATTATCAAATTAAAAAAATTGCATTTACATCACAGAATCTTCAGCTTTAATTCCACAGAGCAAGTTGTTGTCCTGTTATGCACATTTTGCCGAACCGGAGGGCTTCTTATAAGAGGCTATTTGCTGCCATCTTGTGGTCCTAAGTAGAATAACAGCCATGAGAGTGTTTTTTAAAATCATTATTATTACCTATTATAATAAATGTAATTCATCTCTCAAACTTTTATTTCAATTTAAAAAAAATATACTATTATTGTATGCATTTATATATATATATATATATATATATATATATATATATATACATATATATATATATATATATATATATATATTCGGCATTGTGGTACCAGGTTTGATACCCTCGTGGATGCGTCGAAACGACGAACACAACAATGGTAGGATCCAACAAATTTATTAACAAAAGGGGAGCTCTGAACAGAAACACTGGAGCTAATAAAAAGGGAAACAAAAGATGCTAGCGTGGAAGCTAGGAAATATAAAGAACTAAGACTTGGCACGAAGGCACAAAAGTAAAAACACAGATGATTAGCATGTGAGCTAGAGATGACAAGGAGGCTTAGCTAATGAGCTAGCGAGAAAAACATACCTGACGTTATGTTGCGTGAAAGCAAGCTCGAGTCCCAGAAAGAATAAACAGAAGAGGCTGGCTTATAAAGGGAAGGTGATTAACAGAGATAGGTGTGCAGGAACCGGGAGTAGCAGCTGAAACTAATGAATAACCATAGAAACGAACAAAAACGGGAAATAAGCACGTCAAACAACAGAGCGATATCAAAACGAAACAAAGCAACAATAATATGAGAAGATCCAAGTACGGATATTAACGATATATATATAAATCCATCCATCCATTTTCTACCGCTTATTCTCTTTGGGGTCGGGCGGGCGCTGGTGCCTATCTCAACTACAATCGGGCAGAAGGCGGTGTACACCTTGGACAAGTCGCCACCTCATCGCAGGGCCAACACAGATAGACGGACAATATTCACACTCACATTCACACATGCACCTGGGGATAGGTTGATTGGCAACACTAAATTGGCCCTAGTGTCTGTATATATATATATATATATATATATATATATATATATATATATATGTATATATATATATATATATATATATATATATATATATATATGTATATATATATATATATATATGTATATATGTAAATGTATATATATATATATATATTTAAACATATATATATAGAAATATATATATATATATATATATACGTATACACATATATATATATATATATATATATATATATATATAGGGGCGTGACATAATATCCTCCCACGCATACCACCATAATGAGAGCATTAAAATTTGAGTAGTGTAGTAGCCCTAAGTATTCATTAAGCACCAAATGTGTGTATATATATATATATATATATATATATATATATATATATATTTATATGTATATATATATACATACATATATATATATATATGTATATATATATATATATATATATATATATAGATTTTGTAGATGCATTCATTATATAATGTTCCTCATAGTTTTTCACATGGACTTGGTATTTATAAATATGCCTATTTACATAACAATGTATTCTGCACTTATTTTTAAAACCACGTGTATGCAGAAAAAAATTTAAAATAATGTAATGCATGCCAGAGCCACTTTGATATATATTTTTTTCATTTTGTAAATACATTTTAAAAAACTGTATTTACATTTAAAAACAATAAGGATGTAGCGGTTAGCTGTGTTAATGCAAACGTAAGTATTTAAAGTATACATTAAGTACCACCATAATGACAACGTTAAAATACAGTAGTGTAGTAGACCTAAGTATTAATTAAGTACCACTATAATGACCAATATTAAAATACAATAGTGTAGTAGCCCTAGGTATTCATTAAGTACCACCATAATGATAACATTAAAATAGAGTAGTGTAGTAGACCTAAGTATTCATTAAAACAAGGAAGTGTTTTGTTTTTTTAACAAGTAAACATAATAATTTTGGTCATTGTATTATGTCATATTATGTACAAATATTACCAACATTGCTACTCCATATACAGTGCATATTTACAGACTTTGTATGGCATACCACTAGATCAGGGGTGTCCAAAGCTAGCTTTTAATGTCTCGCAACACATTGTAAAAAAAAAAGATTGCAAAAAAACAGTAAAAAGTGTAATAAAAGAGCATACAGACGTGTATATTGTACATTATACATTTTATTATAAAGTTGTCTGTTACTATATTATATATATACTTGCAGTGTGTATATTGTACATATTGCAAATTGTTATGAAGGTATATGTTATTACATTATGTAAAAATTATATATATATATATATATATATAAAGACTTGCATTAGGGTTTCACGCTGGCAGAGGGGTTAATGCGTGTGCCTCACTATTATGAAGGTCCTGAGTAGTCAGGGTTCAACTACTTTCTGTGTGGAGTTTGCATGTTCTCCCCGTGAGTGCGTGGGCTTCCAAAGACATGCACCTGGGGATAAGTTGATTGGCAACACTAAATCGGCCCTAGTGTGTGAATGTGAGTGTGAATGTTGTCTGTCTATCTGTGTTGGCCCTGCTTTGAGGTGGCGACTTGTCCAGGGTGTACGACGCCTTCCGCCGGATTGTAGCTGAATTAGGTGCCAGCGCCCCCCTTGACCTCAAAGGGAAAATGGATGGACTTGCAGTGTTTATATTTTACGTATTATGTATTTTTTGAAGGCGTCTGTTACATTATATATATATATATATATATATATATATATATATATATATATATATATATATATATATATATATATATATATATATACATGCATATATGCATAAATTGCATAAATACATGTATACACATTTATATATATATATATATATATATATATATATATATGAAATCTACAAGTATCAAAATTGCCCCCGCATGCTTAGTTTTTTCAATGCGTGGCCCTCGATGCAAGAGGTTTGGGCTCCCTTGCAGTAGACGGGGCCCACAGTTGGAGAATCTCTGCTATATAGACTACATACGCACATTACAGCTCCACATTTCTGCATGCAAACTAGTCTTATTTAAAAGGTAGCACGTGTCACAGGCACTCATGTTGCTTCTAAGGCGCACCTAATTTTGTAGCCGATGAATAAGAGCAGAAACTGCGTGTGAAGATCAAGCAGAATGTTTTATGTTGAATCCAAACTGACTTGGGGGTGGGGGGGGGGTGTTCTCCTGCAAAGATGAACCTCTGCTGTAAGAAAAACACAGATATATATATTTGAAAGACATTTTTTCCAGGCACCATCCCTCCATTATCACACGGTGAGCACGGAGATAATAACTCCTGTAATGAGTCGCCAAATTAGGAGGGGGGAAAAACACGGCAGATTAGAGTAAGCCAACAAAGAGCTGCGGGAGAGCAGGGAGCAAAAGTTGACAGGGGAGGGAAAGGCAGCGGCACAGTGGAGATAAGAACAATCAGGAGGAGAAAGTAGTCGTCCTTAATTACTCCCCGAGTTAGCCCTTCTCTGGGTGATGCTTTGTCTCCTGGCCGCTTTGACAAAGAGTCAGGATGAAGATGCCGGAACGGAGTTTTAATCTTGGCTGTGTTTGAGCGTCAGGTTCCTTCGCTTCCACTCTAGTGTTTTGTCTTGCTTCTAGGAAAGCAAGACAAAAAGTGTTCACCATTAAAAGTTTGTGTGTGGTGAGTTTACCATCACGACTAGGACCGGCCCCGGCTAATTTGGGGCCCTAAACAGAATATTACATATATATATATATATATATATATATATATATTTATATATATATATATATATATATATATATATATATATATATAATATAAAAAATGTGTCAAAAAATAAATATATATATATATATATATACTTGTAATTGTAATTGTTACGTCCCTACTGTCTGGAGTTATATTTAAAAACATTAAAATATATATATTTTTATATATAAATATATATATACAAATGTATTTTTTAATGTTTATTTTATTTATTTATTTTTTTGTTTGTTTTTTTGACAAATCATATGTATGTACATATTTTAAAAAGAAAAAATATATATATAAATATATATTTATTTTTTGACACATTTATTATATTATGTATGTATATATATATATATATATATATATATATATAGACATGCACCTGGGGATAGGTTGATTGGCAACACTAAATTGGCCCTAGTGTGTGAATGTGAATGTTGTCTGTCTATCTGTGTTGGCCCTGCGATGAGGTGGCGACTTGTCCAGGGTGTACCCTGCCTTCCGCCCGATTGTAGCTGAGATAGGCGCCAGCGCCCCCCGCGACCCCGAAAGGGAATAAGCGGTAGAAAATGGATGGATATATATATATATATATATATATATATATATATACATATATATGTTGGAGCCACTATGGATTGAACTTTCACAGTTTCATGTTAGACCCGCTCGACATCTATTGCTTTCAGTCCCCTAGAGGGGGGGGTTGCCCACATTTAAAGTCCTCTCCAAGGTTTCTCATAGTCATCATTGTCACTGGCGTCCCACTGGGTGTGAATTCTCCTTGCCCACTGGGTGTGAGTTTTCCTTGCCCTTATGTGGGTTCTTCCGAGGATGTCGTAGTGGTTTGTACAGTCCTTTGAGACATTTGTGATTTGGGCTATATAAATAAACATTGATTGATTGATATATATATATATATATATATATATATATATATATATATGTCTTGATTGAATATCCAGAGAATAGTGCTCGATACCGTGGTAGAGCGCAATATGTAGGTGTGGGAAAAATCACAAGACTACTTCATCTCTACAGAACTGTTTCATGAGGGGTTCCCTCAATCATCAGAAAATTTAAATCTCCTGATGATTGAGGGAACCCCTCATGAAACAGTTCTGTAGAGATGAAGTAGTCTTGTGATTTTTCCCACATCAATATATATATATATATATATATATATATATATATATATATATATATATATATATATATAGGTAATTGTTACATCCCTATTGTCTGGTATTATATACTACTATATACAAAGAAAACGAATATATATATATATATATATATATATATATATATATATATTTTTTTTTTTTTAAATGTATATATATTTACAGACAATGTGTGTGTGTGTGTTTTTTTGTGTGTGTGTTGTACATACATCCATCCATTTCCCACCGCTCATTCCCTTTGGGGTTGCGGGGGGCGCTGGTGCCTATCTCAGCTACAATTGGGCTGAAGGCAGTGTACACCCTGGACAAGTCGCCACTTTATCACAGGGCCAACACAGATAGACAGACAACATTCACACTCACATTCACACACTAGGGCCAATTTAGTGTTGCCAATCAACCTATCCCCAGGTGCATGTCTTTGGAAGTGGGAGGAAGCTGGAGTACCCAGAGGGAACCCACGTATTCATGGGGAGGACATGCAAACTCCACACAGAAAGATCCTGAGCCCGGGATTGAACCCAGGACTACTCAGGACTTTCGTATTGTGAGGCAGATGCACTAACCCCTCTTCCATTGTGCTGCATGGTTGTTGTACACAGAACATCAATTTCCCCACTTCTATTAGCCCCGGGTCCAGTGGACCCATACAACCTAATATGTAGTAGAAATGTGTGTGGTGTGTGGTCATTAAATATGTATTCTGATATATGTTCTTCACAGAAAATTAATTAATTTTATATTTTTTTTATTTGCATAGCTCGGTTGGTAGAGTGGCCATGCCAGAAACTTGAGGGTTGCAGGTTCGATTCCCACTTGTGCCATCCTAGTTACTGCCGTTGTGTCCTTGGGCAAGACACTTTACCCACCTACTCCCAGTGCCATCCACACTGGTTTAAATGTAACTTTGATATTGGGTGTCACTATGTGAAGCGCTTTGAGTCACTTGAGAAAATCGCTATATAAATATAATTCACTTCACAATTCACTTCACTTTTAATAAAAAAATAAAAAAGGGTCCCACACGGACCTGAACACCACAAAATCAAACGCATTTAAAAAATACAAAAACTGAGGCCGCTAACAAGCCTGGACTTAAGAATAACCCAAAATGTCACCATAGGGTGAAAAACAAAGAATACTAGTGAACAGAAACATCATTAGAGCGAGGAGAAAAACCAGGAGAACGCAAAGTTGCACATAGCAAACATTTACCCAGCTACTAGTGCTGGTTGACAGCAAGCTATAAAGGGGAGTGATCAATCAAAACACCTGGTGGGAACACTGATTGCTAAACTAACACAGGTGAGGAGTATCGGTGTCCATGGAAACCAACAGTAAACAAGGTGCACCCAGGAAACAGACAAAATCATAAGAACTTTCTAAACTGAAATCATGCCATGACCCAAGTGACGGATCATGACATTTTTATATTTTTGTAGCAAGTAATTCATACTTTTAACTATAGTGTGTCCTTGCTCCTGTTTTTTGTTGTTTTTCAATGTTTATTTCATACAATTTATACCATGAAATACAAACCCCGTTTCCATATGAGTTGGGAAATTGTGTTAGATGTAAATATAAAAAGAACACAATGATTTGCAAATCATTTTCAACCCATATTCAATTGAATATTCTACAAAGACAACATATTTGATGTTCAAACTCAATCACTTTTTTTTTACAAATAATTATTAACTTAGAATTTCATGGCTGCAACACGTGCCAAAGTAGTTGGGAAAAGGCATGTTCACCACTGTGTTACATCACCTTTTCTTTTAACAACAATCAATAAACGTTTGGGAACTGAGGAAACTAACTGTTGATGCTTTGAAAGTGAAATGATTTCCCATTCTTGTTTTATGTAGAGCTTCAGTCGTTCAGCAGTCCGGGGTCTCCGCTGTCGTATTTTACGCTTCATAATGCGCCACACATTTTCCATGGGAGACATGTCTGGTCTGCAGGCGGTCCAGGAAAGTACCCGCACTCTTTTTTTACGAAGCCACGCTGTTGTGACACGCGCTGAATGTGACTTGGCATTGTCTTGCTGAAATAAGCAGGGGCGTCCATGAAAAAAGACGGCACTTAGATGGCAGCATATGTTGTTCCAAAACCTGTATGTACCTTTCAGCATTACTGGGCCTTCACATATGTGTAAGTTACCCACGCCTTGGGCACTAATGCACCCCAATACCATCACAGAGGCTGGCTTTTGAACTTTGCGTCGATAACAGTCTGGATGGTTCGCTTCCACTTTGGTCCGGATGACACGATGTCGAATATTTCCAAAAACAGTTTGAAATGTGGACTCTTCAGACCACAGAACACTTTTCCACTTTGCATCAGTCTATCATAGATGATCTCGGGCCCAGGGAAGCCGGCGGCATTTCTGGATGTTGTTGATGAATGGCTTTTGCCTTGCATAGTAGAGCTTTAACTTGCACTTACAGATGTAGTGACCAACTGAATTTAGCAACAGTGGTTTTCTGAAGTGTTCCTGAGCCCATGTGGTGATATCCTTTAGAGATTGATGTCGGTTTTTGATACAGTACCGCATGAGGGATCGAAGGTCACGGTCATTCAATGTTGTTTTCCAGCCATGCCGCTTACGTGGAGTGATTTCTCCAGATTCTCTGAAACTTTTGATGATATTATGGACCGTAGATGTTGAAATCCCTAAATTTCTTGCAATTGCACTTTGAGAAACGTTGTTCTTAAACTGTTTGACTATTTGCTCACGCAGATGTGGACAAAGGGGTGTACCTCGCCCCATCCTTTCTTGTGAAAGACTGAGCATTTTTTTGGAAGCTGTTTTTAAACCCAATCAATGCACCCACCTGTTCCCAATTAGCCTGCACACCTGTGGGATGTTCCAAATAAGTGTTTGATGAGCATTCCTCAACTTTATCAGTATTTATCGGCACCTTTCCCAACTTCTTTGTCCTGTGTTGCTGGCATCAAATTCTAAAGTTAATGATTATTTGCACAAAAAAAAAAAAAGTTTGTCAGTTTGAACATTAAATATCTTGTCTTTGTAGTGCATTCAACTGAATATGGGTGGAACAGGATTTGCAAATCATTGTATTCCGTTTATATTTACATCTAACACAATTTCCCAACTTATATGGAAACTTGTTTTTTTTTCAATTGTTTTTATTGAAACTTTTTTTTTCATGTTTATGTTGTAAGTAATTCGTACTTTTAACCATGGTGTGTCACTGCTCCTGTTTACCTGTTTACTGTTTTTAATCTATTTTTTCATGAAAGTGGAGTGAAGTGAATTATATTTATATAGCGCCATTTCTCTAGTGACTCAAAGCGCTTTACATAGTGAAACCCAATATCTAAGTTACATTTAAACCAGTGTGGATGGCACTGGGAGCGAGTGGGTAAAGTGTCTTGCCCAAGGACACAACGGCAGTGACTAGGATGGCGGAAGCGGGAATCGAACCTGGAACCCTGAAGTTGCTGGCACGGCCACTCTACCAACCGAGCTATACCACCTTAAAAGCTGTTTTTCGCGGCCCTTGTGGCCAGGTCGCTCCTGTAAAAGAGATTTTGATCTCAATGCAATATTTTTTTGTACCTGGTTAAATGAAGGAAAATAATCATTGTAATTTTGTTCATAATTACAGTAATATGAACTTTTCACATCATTATATCACTAAAAGTCAACATTTTGTGTGCCAGCTTTGTGTTATAGGTGACAAAGTGTATTATTTTAAGGTTTAAGTATCGCAATGTATCCTTTTTCACGTTACATTAATACACTAATGCACCCCCATACCGTCATAGATATTGGCTTTTGAACAATCCGCGCCCAAAACAATCCGGATGGTTTCTTTTCCTCTGTGTTTCGGAGGACACGACGTCCACATTTTCCAAAAACAATGTGAAACCTGGACTTGTCAGAACACTTTTCCACTTTGCATCAGTCCATCTTAGATGAGCTCCGGCCCATTCTGGGTGTTGTTGATAAATGGCTTTTGCTTTGCATAGTAGAGTTTTAACTTGCACTTACAAATGTAGCGAGGATCTGTTGTTACTGCCAGTGGTTTTCTGAAGTGTTTCTGAGACCATGTAGTGATATCCTTTACATACTGATGTTGCTTTTTGATGCAGTACCGCCTGAAGGATCCAAGGTCACAGGTTTTAAATTTTACGGCCAGAGAATTCTCCAGATTCTCTGAACCTTTTGATGATATTACAGACCTTAGATCAGGGGTAGGGAACCTATGGCTCGCGAGCCAGATGTGGCTCTTTTGATGACTGCATCTGGCTCTCGGTTAAATCTTGAGCTGACACTACTTAACACAATAAGTAATGAATAATTCCACTTGTAATCACAGTGTTAAAAATAACGTTAAAAATATAAAAATGCTCATGCATTTGAATCCACCCATCCTTTTTCTACCGCATCTGTTCAAGAAGTTGCCTTAAGGTTAAGAAATAATTGATTAATTATTGGTTAGTGTAGGGTTAGCCCTCTTGGGCGTTCTTCAACAAGGCCCAGGTGGGCTTTTTACACACCTGTCGCTGATTTCGAGGCCGGTCCTGGCAACACCCCGCTTCGCTGCAGACCCGCAGGCCACGCCCCCTCCTAAGTTAGCTACAGAATAACAACGTTATTACAAACAATAAGAGACCTATTATACTCTAGAAATGTTGGTCTTAAATAAAAAAGCACACTTTTGGTTGTGTTCAGTGTTAAAAATGTATTATATGGCTCTTACGTATATACATTTTAAAATATTTGGCTTCTTGGCTCTCTCAGCCAAAAAGGTTCCCAACCCCTGCCTTAAATGGTGAAATCCTTAAATTCCTTGCAAATTTCGTTGAGAAATGTTGTTCTTAAACTCTTCCACAATTTGCTCACATATTTGTTCACAAAAGTGGTGACCCTTGCCCCGTCCTTGTTTGTGAATGACTGTGCATTTCACGGAAGCTGCTTTTACACCCAATCATGGCACCCACCTGTTCTCAATTAGCCTGTTCACACCTGTGAGATGTTCCAAATAAGTGTTTGATGAGCTTTCCTCAACTTTGTCAGTCTTTTTTGCCACTACTGCCAGCTTTTTTGCAACATGTTGTAGGCATCAAATTCAAAATGAGCTAATATTTGCAAAAAATAACAATGTTTTCCTGTTCGAACGTTTAATATCTTGTCTTTGCAGTCCATTTAATTGAATACAGGTTGAAAAGGATTTGCAAATCATTAAATTCTGTTTTTATTTACAATTTACACAACGTACCAACTTCACAGGTTTTGGGGTTTGTACATTGTTTTTTTTTTTGTTTTGTTTTTTTTTCTAAGGTACGTTCTGCTGCAGGTTGCAATTGACCACACTATTATAACAATTTATGTTTTGTACTCAAAATAATTAATGGAAAATGAAATGGTTCCATAATAAAAAAAAATGTTTTGCAACATTTTAAATAAAAAAAATTTAAAAAATGCCAACATTTTTGGCCAAAACTCCCACCAGAAATGGAACCCAGTGGTCTGCTTTTTTACCACCGATGGAAGTCAACTGTTATATTATCAAACTACTTATTGCAATACACTACGTACACTACGAATTAATTTTTCATTTCCCAAGATTTTACATTTTATTTCCAGAAATTAACCTATATAAAAATCTATTTACTTATTTTTAGTCATTGACTTCACATCATTACATTAATTTTAGCATGAATAATTATCCTTTGTAAATTTAATTTTTTTTTAATTAAGAACTATTAAAATAACATATGTTGGGTTTCCCTACATGGAAAAATGTATTTTAAGATTCTGCAACATCAGGATGCTTAATTTAATAATTGCAAGTTAAATATTGCTTCTTTTCAGAATAAAACACATTATATCTTAAAAGTCCTGCTAATTTCCGGATACAAAAATCTTAATTTAGGATGCCTTGTCAAAAAATATAAACAAGCTGAATGGACGGATAAATGTTTTCATCCAAGTTTACTTTCTTTTTTAAAATGATTATTTTTCTTTAGATTAAAAGCGTTGTTATCGTTATATTTGTGTGTCTTTCTCTCTCTCACAAACACACAACCACACAACTCTACTTGCTGAAGGACACAAGTCAATAAAGGAATACCAACATTTTCTGCAGTACTGTATTTACAGCCATGAATAAGACATACATAGTTCAATAGCTAAAAGGTGTTGACTTTATGTATGTGCTATAACTATGCTTGCGGCCTTCTTTAACAATATAATAGAAAAAGGGAAAAAAAAAAAAACACAATTTATCCCCTTCAGGGAAAACATACTTTGTTACCTGTGCAAACAATAATGTAAACAAAGCAGTAATAGTGGACATACAAACGTTTTAATGATTGCACTGCAATAGAGTAAAGGACAAAAGACATTAAGGGGCAGCAAAATTACCTTACAGTTGGTATGATAAGTATAAACAGTTTTAGTTATATTGTAAAACTTACAAAACTTGCTTTAAGTGATAAATGAATAATCCATACAAGTAGTAACGCTATGGATGGAGAGAAGAGCGAACAGCAATTCTACTTCCGGTTGAATTGCTTCCGGTCATGTTTTGTGGTCTTGATTATGTTTTGTTAGTTTTTGTCTTTGCTCATCACTAACTTTTCTCCTCACTGCAAGCTTTGGAAAAGACACATTTGGGGTTGTAGAATATATTTGCATTTAGCCGACGCGCAGAGAACACAGGTATCATGTTTTGTGGTCTGGATCATGTTTTGTTATTTTTTTTGTTAGTTTTTGGACTCCATTAGTCCCCGTTTGCGCTCCCTTGTTTGTCTTAGTTTCCATGACGACTGATTAGTTTCACCTGTCTCATTTGTTTGGATCACGCACCTGCTCTAATCAGAGATTATTATTCAAGCATGTCTTTTTCAGTCAGTCAGCCTGGCAACATTGCTAGTTTTCATGTATACTGGCAGCCTTAATTAACAATAGAATATAAAAAAAACAAAAAAAACATTATATCCCTTTCAGCGAAAACATACTGTGCTAAAAATAAGGTAAACAAAGCAATAATAGTGGAAGTACAAACCTTTATATGCGTTTTAAGGATTAGACTGTATTAGAGTAAGAAACAAAATACATTAGGGGGCAGCAAAATAACCATACAGTTGGTATGATAAGTATAAATAGTTTTAGTTATATTGTAAAACTTAAAAATGTTGCTTCAAGTGATAAATAAAGAATTCATATAAGTAGAAACGCAATGGATGGCTAGAAGGGCGGACTTCCGGTTGAAAGGACTAATTAGTACGACTTTATTTATTTGCTTATTTGCTATGTCTATGGAAAAAAAACAACATTATAACCCCTTCAGGGAAAACACACTGTCCAAAAAATAAGGTAAACAAAGCAATAATAGTGGAAGTACAAACTTTTATATGTGTTTTAATGATCAGACTGTATTAGGGTAACAGACAAAATACATTAAGGGGCAGCAAAATTACCATGTAGTTGGTATGATAAGTATAAACAGTTTTTGGTTATATTGTAAAACTTACAAAACTTGCTTCGAGGGATTAATGAAGAATTTATATAAGTAGTAACGCTATGGATGGCTAGAAGAGCGGACTTCCGGTTGAAAGGACTAATAATGGTTTGAATTGGTCCAGGTTATCGGGGACTGTTATTACTGATGGACAAGTGTCGCGGTGTCTTTGTCGCTTTCTCTCATTTGCCGCTTTTCCACTAATGCAGGGGTAGGCAACCAAGAACGTTGAAAGAGCCATTTTGGACCCAAATAACACAATGCTGTCAAGCGGCATTCATGTAAAACTCGCGGGCCGCGCTAATATTGAACTTTCACATTAAGGTAAGGGCCGCGTGTCTGAGACCCCTAATTTACGGAAAAACATGCTGTGTTACTTGTGCAAAAATAGGGTGAACAAACCAATAATAGTGGAAGTACAAACCTTTATATGCGTTTTAATGATTAGACTGTATTAGAGTAAGAAACAAAATACATTAGGGGGCAGCAAAATAACCATACAGTTGGTATGATAAATATAAATAGTTTTAGTTATATTGTAAAACTTAAAAATGTTGCTTCAAGTGATAAATAAAGAATTCATATAAGTAGTAACGCAATGGACGGCTAGAAGGGCGGACTTCCGGTTGAAAGGACTAATTAGTACGACTTTATTTATTTGCTTATTTGCTATGTCTATGGAAAAAAAAAAACATTATAACCCCTTCAGGGAAAACACACTGTCCAAAAAATAAGGTAAACAAAGCAATAATAGTGGAAGTACAAACATTTATATGTGTTTTAATGATCAGACTGTATTAGGGTAACAGACAAAATACATTAAGGGGCAGCAAAATTACCATGTAGTTGGTATGATAAGTATAAACAGTTTTTGGTTATATTGTAAAACTTACAAAACTTGCTTCGAGGGATTAATGAAGAATTTATATAAGTAGTAACGCTATGGATGGCTAGAAGAGCGGACTTCCGGTTGAAAGGACTAATAATGGTTTGAATTGGTCCAGGTTATCGGGGACTGTTATTACTGATGGACAAGTGTCGCGGTGTCTTTGTCGCTTTCTCTCATTTGCCGCTTTTCCACTAATGCAGGGGTAGGCAACCAAGAACGTTGAAAGAGCCATTTTGGACCCAAATAACACAATGCTGTCAAGCGGCATTCATGTAAAACTCGCGGGCCACGCTAATATTGAACTTTCACATTAAGGTAAGGGCCGCGTGTCTGAGACCCCTAATTTACGGAAAAACATGCTGTGTTACTTGTGCAAAAATAGGGTGAACAAACCAATAATAGTGGAAGTACAAACGTTTATATGTGTTTTAATTATTAGACTGTATTAGAGTAACAGACAAAATACATTAGGGGGCAGCAAAATTACCATACAGTTGGTATGATAAGTATAAACAGTTTTAGTTATATTGTAAAACTTACAAATATTGCTTCAAGTGATAAATGAAGAATCCATATAAGTAGTAACGCTATGGATGGAGAGAAGAGTGAAAGGCATTTCTAATTCCGGTTGAAAGGACTAATTTGAAGGACAATGCAGGTGTCATGTCCTGTGGTCTGGATTATGTTTTGTAAGTTTTTTGTTAGTTTTTGGACTCAATTAGTCCCTGTTTGCACTACCTTGTTTGTCTTAGTTTCCATGATGACTGATTAGTTTCACCTGTCTCATGTGTTTGGATCACGCACCTGCTCTAATCAGAGATCAATATTCAATCCTGTCTTTTTCAGTCGGTCGGCCTGGCATCATTGCTAGTTTTCATGTATACTGGCAGCCTTCATTAACAATAGAATATACAAAAAACAAAAAAAAATATTATATCCCCTTCAGGGAAAACATACTGTGCAAAATATAAGGTAAACAAAGCAATAATAGTGGAAGTACAAACCTTTATATGTGGTTTAATGATTAGACTGTATTAGAGTAACAAACAAAATTCATTAGGGGGCAGCAAAATTACCCTGTAGTTGGTATGATAAGTATAAACAGTTTTAGTTATATTGTAAAACTTACAAAACTTGCTTCAAGGCATTAATGAGGAATTTATATAAGTAGTAACACTATGGATGGCTAGAAGAGTGGACTTCCGGTTGAAAGGACTAATTAGTAGGACAAGGCATTTTTAATAGTTAAAGATGTTGACTTTATTTATGTGCAATAACTATGCTGGCGGCCTTCATTAACAATAGAATACAAAATAAAAAAAACCTTATATCCCCTTAAGGCAAGGGTCTCGAACTCAATTTACCTGAGGGCCACTGGATGCAGAGTCTGGGTGAGGCTGGGCCGCAAGAAAAGATTCCTTTAAAAAAATGTTACATTCTCCTTAGCATGTCTAGTTGTATAATGCCATTTAAAATTGTATTCCTTGTGCACCGCAATTTTCCCTGTGCAAATAAGACACATCAGGGTGCCCCTAAGCTCAACAAACAAATATTGCATTTCCCGCTTTTCCTGGAATTGTCTTTGCTCATCACTAACTTTTCTCCTTACTGCAAGCTTTTGAAAAGACACAGTTGGGATTGTAGAATATATTTGTATTAAACCGACGCACAGAGACTGTCTCTGTCGCTTTCACTCATTTGCCGCTTTTCCACCAATGCAGGGGTAGGCAACCCAGAACGTTGAAAAAGCCATTTTGGACCCAAATAACACAACGCTGTCAAGCGCCATTCATATAAAACTCGCAGGCCGCACTAACATTGAACTTTCACATTAAGGTAAGGGCCGCGTGTCTGAGACCCCTAACTTACGGAAAAACATGCTGTGTTACTTGTGCGAAAATAGGGTGAACAAACCAATAATAGTGGAAGCACAAACGTTTATATGTGTTTTACTGATTAGCCTGTATTAGAATAACAGACAAAATACATTAGTGGGCAGCAAAATTACCATGTAGTTGGTATGAAAAGTATAAAAAGTTTTAGTTATATTGTAAAACATAAAAAATTTGCTTCAATTGATAAATGAATAATTCATATAAGTAGTAACGCTATGGATGGAGAGAAGAGTGAAAGGCAATTTCTAATTCTGGTTGAAAGGACTATTTTGAAGGACAATGCAGGTATCATGTTCTGTGGTCTGGATTATGTTTTGTAAGTTTTTTTTGTCAGTTTTTGGACTCCATTAGTCCCCGTTTAGGCTCCCTTGTTTGTTTTAGTTTCCATGATGACTGATTAGTTTCACCTGCCTCATGTGTTTGGATCACGCACCTGCTCTAATCAGAGATTATTATTCAAGCATGTCTTTTTCAGTCAGTCAGCCTGGCAACATTGCTAGTTTTCATGTATACTGGCAGCCTTAATTAACAATAGAATATAAAAAAAACAAAAAAAACATTATATCCCTTTCAGATAAATGAAAAATTCATATAAGTAGTAACGCAATGGACGGCTAGAAGGGCGGACTTCCGGTTGAAAGGACTAATTAGTAGGACAATGCAGTTCAATAGTTAAGTGTTGACTTTATTTATTTGCTTATTTGCTATGTCTATGAAAAAAAAAAAAACATTATAACCTCTTCAGGGAAAACATACTGTACAAAAAATAAGGTAAACAAAGCAATAATAGTGGAAGTAAAAACGTTTATATGTGTTTTAATGATTAGACTGTTTTAGATAAAGAGACAAGATACATTAGGGGGCAGCAAAATTACCATAGAGTTGTGTCTGAGACCCCTAACTTATGGAAAAACATGCTGTGTTACTTGTGCGAAAATAGGGTGAATAAACCAATAATAGTGGAAGTACAAACGTTTATATGTGTTTTAGTTATTAGACTGTATTAGAGTAACAGACAAAATACATTAGGGCAGCGTTTCTCAAAGTGTGGGGCGCGCCCCACTGGTGGGGAATAGAGACATGACAGGTGGGGTGCGAGGAACGGGAGGAAATTTCACTTAATTTTTTTTTTTATTCTTGGATTTTTTTTTGGGCTTCACGGTGGCAGAGGGGTTAGTGCATCTGCCTCACAATACGAAGGTCCTGCAGTCCTGGGTTCAAATCCAGGCTCGGGATCTTTCTGTGTGGAGTTTGCATGTTCTCCCCGTGAATGCGTGGGTTCCCTCCGGGTACTCCGGCTTCCTCCCACTTCCAAAGACATGCACCTGGGGATAGGTTGATTGGCAACACTAAATTGGCCCTAGTGTGTGAATGTGAGTGTGAATGTTGTCTGTCTATCTGTGTTGGCCCTGCAATGAGGTGGCGACTTGTCCAGGGTGTACCCTGCCTTCCGCCCGATTGTAGCTGAGATAGGCGCCAGCGCCCCCCGCGACCCCGAAAGGGAATAAGCGGTAGAAAATGGATGGATGGATGGATGGATTTTTTTTTTTACAACCCCATTTTCTATACAAACTGTAAATCACTTTGTGATTCTGTCTGTAAAATCCGCTATATAAATTAATTTAATTTACTTATTTTTCCTGTAGGCTTTAAATTTCTAGGTAGGAGCGGAAGTTTGACAGACGCAACAGTAACTAATGGGGGCGGGGCTACGCGGAACATACTTTCGCGCGGATGGGTAGGAGACTAATGACCACAATTACACAAAATGGATAAATTGGCTTCATATAGAGTTGCATACAGAATTGCTCAATGCAGAAAAGCACACACAATTGCTGAGCAGCATTCTCCCCGCTGCAATAGACAAGGTGTCAGTCATGCTTGACGAGACAAGCGCAGCAAAATTAAAAGCTGTCCCTCTGTCAAACGACCGAGTTGCGAGACGTATATGCGACATTGCAAGTGATCTTGAGGAACAACTCGTAGACCAGAGGTCGGCAACCCGCGGCTCCGGAGCTGCATGCGACTCTTTAATCACTCTGAAGCGGCTCAGCTTGTCAGGGCCAGCTCAGCTTGTCATCCTGCTTGTCAAACCTCGGGACACGCCCACGGCCGCGCGGGTCAAAGACATGTGAGTGTCTTAGTTTCCATGACGACTGATTAGTTTCACCTGTCTCATGTGTGTGGATCACGCACCTGCTCTAATCAGAGATTATTTTTCAAGCCTGTCTTTTTCAGTCAGTCAGCCTGGCGACATTGCTAGTTTTCATGCCATAGAATAACGAAGAATCCATACAAGTAGTAACGCTATGGATGGCTAGAAGAAGCAGACTTCCGGTTGAAAGGACCAATTAGTAGGACAATGCGTTTTAATAGTTAAAAATGTTGACTTTATTTATGTGCTATATATATGCCGGCAGCTTTCATTAACAACAGAATAGAAAAACATAATAAAAAACACATTATATCCCCTTCAGGGAAAATATATTGTATTACCTGTGCAAAAAAATAAGCAATAATAGTGGAAGTACAAACATTTATGTGTTTTAATGATTACACTGTATTAGACATTAGGGGGCAGCAAATTACCATAACGTTGGTGTTTAAGGAGAATAATGTTAAGACATAATTATCAGAGAGTTTTAATTCATGCAAAATATAAAAAAAACAGCAAGAGAGGGTGCAAATAACAGCAATCATTTTTAATCACTACCTCCCAGACAAGGGAGCTTTGCAAAACTGTACCTAATGTTGTGGCTTGAGTCCATTAAAATCATATTGGATTAAAAATCCAATTTTCTGCATGCAGTACAGCTGGGGCCCGCTGGCCTGTTCTAAAAATATCTCAAATAGCAGCACTTACCAGTGAGCTGCCTCTATTTTATTTTTTTATTACTTACTAGCAGCTGGTCTCGCTTTGCTCGACATTTTAATTCTAAGAGAGACAAAACTCAAATAGAATTTGAAAATCCAAGAAAATAATTTAAAGACTTGGTCTTCACTTGTTTAAATAAATTCATTTATTTTTTTACTTTGCTTCTTATAACTTTCAGAAAGACAATTTTAGAGAAAAAATACAACCTTAAAAATGATTTTAGGATTTTTAAACACATATCCCTTTTTACCTTTTAAATTCCTTCCTCTTCTTTCCCGACAATTTAAATCAATGTTCAAGCATTTTTTTTTTAATTGTAAAGAATAATAAATACATTTGTATTTATTTTTTTATTTTAGCTTCTGTTTTATCGACAAAGAATATTTGTGAAATATTTCTTCAAACTTATTTTGATTAAAACATTTTTTTTAAATTCTGGCTAATCTAGAAAATCTTTAGAATAAAATTTGAATCTTATTTCAAAGTCTTTTGAATTTCCTTTAAAATGTTTGTTCTGGAAAATCAAGAAAAAATTATGATTTGTCTTTGTTAGAAATATAGCTTGGTCCAATTTGTTATATATTCTAACAAAGTGGATTTTAAACTATTTAAAACATGTCATCAAAATTCTAAAATTAATCTTAATCAGGAAAAATGACTAATGATGTCCCATAAATCGCCATGGGGTGGCGACTTGTCGAGGGTGTACCCCGCCTTCCGCCCGATTGTAGCTGAGATAGGCACCAGCGCCCCCCGCGACTCCAAAGGGAATAAGCGGTAGAAAATGGATGGATGTATGGGTTCCATAAATTATTTTTATTTTTTCAAAAAGATTGGAATTAATTAGTTTTTCTCTTCTTTTTTTCGGTTGAACTTTGAATTTTAAAGAGTCAAAATTGAAGATATACTATGTTTCGAAATTGTATTTTCATTTTTTTCCTGTTTTCTCCTCTTTTAAACCGTTCAATTAAGTGTTTTTTTCATCATTTATTCTCTACAAAAAAACTTCCGTAAAAGGAAAAAAAATGTACGACGGAATGACGGACAGAAATCCCTATTTTTTTTATATGTATGTATAGATTTATTTATCAAAGGTAAATTGAGAAAATTGGCTATTTCTGGCAATTTCTTTAAGTGTGTATCAAACTGGTAGCCCTTCGCATTAATCAGTACCCAAGAAGTAGCTCTTGGTTCCAAAAAGGTTGGTGACCCCTGCAGTACAGTGTAAATATGCAGTGTCAGCAAAAAGATGCCGTGACATAACAAAGGACAGCACTAAATATTTTCCCGGGACAATACACCCGGCAGACAGCAGGAGGAACCACACCAGCTTTTGCACTTCCTGAAAACCGACTGACCCAGTTTCAACTCTCCCGGCATCTAGGACATTCTGTTCCCGTCTCGCCTTCCCGCCCCGGGGCCCTCATGATCTCATCGCTCCGCCTTGGCCTGAGGAAAAAAAACGAGGGACGGGGACACACAGGACACGTAAACACTTGTCGCCGTGTTTGTAGTTTAGGAGCTGATGCAACTTAGGGTATAACAAGTGCAGACATTACTGTGGTGTTTTTTTTAAATTTCACATTTTGTTTCACCCACCTCATCCACGAATTACTATTTTTACAAACCCCGTTTCCATATGAGTTGGGAAATTGTGTTAGATGTAAATATAAACAAAATATGCTACAAAGACAAGATATTTCATGTTCAAACTGATAAACATTTTTTTTTTGCAAATAATCATTACCTTTAGAATTTGATGTCAGCAACACGTGACAAAGAAGTTGGGAAAGGTAGCAGTAATACTGATAAAGCTGAGGAATGCTCATCAAACACTTATTTGGAACATCCCACAATTGTGCAGGCTAATTGGGAACAGATGGGTGCCATGATTGGGTATAAAAGCAGCTTCCCAAAAAGTACTCAGTCTTTCACAAAAAAATGATGGGGTGAGGTACACCCCTTTGTCCACAACTGCGTGAGCAAATAGTCAAACGGTTTAAGAACAACGTTTCTCAAAGTGAATTGCAAGAAATTTAAGGATTTCAACATCTACGGTCCATAATATCATCAAAAGGTTCAGAGAATCTGGAGAAATCACTCCACGTAAGCGGCATGGCCGGAAAACAACATTGAATGACCGTGACCTTCCATCCCTCAGACGGCACTGTATCAAAAACCGACATCAATCACTAAAGGATATCACCACATGGGCTCAGGTACACTTCAGAAAACCACTGTCGCTAAATAAAGTTGGTTGCTACATCTGTAAGTGAAAGTTAAAGCTCTACTATGCAAAGCGAAAGCCATTTATCAACAACATCCAGAAACGCCGCCGGCTTCTCTGGGCCCGAGATCATCTAAGATGGACCGATGCAAAGTGGAAAAGTGTTCTGTGGTCTGACGAGTCCACATTTCAAATTTTTGGGGGAAATATTATGTTGCGATCCGCTGCTCGGATCTGTACATATTCTGGTTTATTGTTCCATTTTAGTATCACCCTCGTGTTTAACGTCTTTATTTCCTGTTTAGTCTGTCACCATGGTAACTCATTAGTTCACCTGCCCCTTGTTATCTACGCACACCTGTTTTCTTCTAATCACCTCCCTTATTTAAACTCGCCCCTTTTCGTTATTCATTCTCGGATCCCAATTTGCCTACGTGCTACAGTGACGACTCTCATCTTTCTATTGTATGTATTTTCTCGCTAGCTCTCACGCTATGCCACTTGTTTATTCCAGTTTTCATTATGATGATTTGTTTTCTCGTTTGTGCCAAGTTTTAGTTTCCTAGTGTTTTATCCTAGCTTTCACGCTAGTGTCTTTTGTTTGCTTTCTCTTTACACCAGTGTTTTTGTTCCTAGACTTTTGTTATTAAATAAATACCTTATATCTTACCTTTGCTGTGCTCTGCTTCGACGCATCCACGGGAAAACAACACCGGCATTACCATGCCGAAGAAGAATCCTCAAATATTCGACATTGTTTCATCCGGCCCAAAGGGGAACCGAACTATTCAGACTGTTATCGACGCAAATTTCATAAGCCAGCATAAAACAAAATAATGTTTATGAGTTTGAACATCAAATATCTTGTCTTTGTAGTGCAGTCAACTGAATATGGGTTGAAAAAGATTTGCAAATCATTGTATTCTGTTTATATTTACATCTAACACAATTTCCCAACTCATATGGAAACGGGGTTTGTATAAAAGATCTCCGTTGTGGGAGCGGGGTTTATTATTGCATTTGCACCTTGCAGCAGGAAGTAGAACTGTGTGAAATATTTGGGTTACTTCATCGAACGGTCGTAATGCACCGGGTGGTGTGCCGTATGTGCGCGCCAGCGGAATATGTGGTGTGGCGTGCGTCAGCGGTGTACTCAGGACAGGAAAACAGAAATGAAAATATAGGTTGTGTTTTCTGCACATGCAGTTTCTTATTTGGACAGGTGTGTAATAAGTACAAGGAGGTTAAAATGGTTAAAACCGGTGCAAAAAAGAATGGACGTTTAAGTGTGTGTGTGTGTGTGTGTGTGTGTGTGTGTGTGTGTGTGTGTGTGTGTGTGTGTGTGTGTGCGTGTGTGTGTGTGTGTGTGTGAGTGTGTGTGTGTGTGTATGTGTGTGTGTGTGTGTGTGTCTGATATGATCAGACGAGGAGGATGCGGGTGCGTACGTGACGCCGAGCAGGTGTGCATAATGAAAACTAATTTCTACAAGGTGGAGGTCTCCCAGTGCATGCATTACTTAAAACTAAAACCCCCCCAGAAACCACTGAAGTAATTCGTAAATAAAAACAAAATGCAAATATTTGCAAATCTTTTTCAACTTATATCCAATAGAATAGACTGCAGAGACAAGATATTTAATGTTCGAACTAAGACACATATTTATTTTTAATGCAAATAATCAGTAACTTATACATTTAATGGCAGCAACACATTGCAAAAAAAGTTGTCACAGGGGCATATTTACCACTGTGTTACATGGCCTTTCCTTTTAACAACACTCAGTAAACGTTTGGGAACTGAGCTTTTCAAGTGGAATTCTTTCCCATTCTTGCTTGATTTTCAGCTTAAGTTGTTCAACAGTCCGGGGTCTCCGTTGTGATAATTTAGGTTTCATATTGCGCCACACATTTTCAATGGCAGACAGGTCTGGACTACAGGCAGGCCAGTCTAGTACCCGCATTATTTTACGACGAAGCCATGCTGTTGTAACACGTGGCTTGGCATTGATGGCAACTGAGGGGAGGTGACGGCAACAGACACCAGGGTGTGATGTATGTACAATGATTTATTATATATATATATATATATATATATATATATATTAGGGCTGAGCAACGATAAAAAATTTTAATCGAAGTTAATCGCACTATTTCTCTGATTAAACGCGATTAACTGCATTGTATACGCAAAGCCCAATAATGAATTCAAAAGTAGTGTGTAGTGCACCTTTATTGGAATATTCCCCCACATGAACAAAAGCGCCAAAACATTTGTTGTGCAAACACAATTTAAATCAGTCCTTGTTAAACAGTAGCAGTTAAATAGCATATTTTATGAGAATCAACTCAAAAAATGTAAATACAAACATTTAAGCTTCTTACTACCACTGCCAGGGTATTTAAGTTATCCTGTTTGTTATGGAAAATAAATAGAATCTACATACAAATCTCTGAGCCACAATCATAACATCTGAACAGGCAATTTCTGAGGAAACAGCAGAAACATTTTTTTTATCAGGGATCTTATGTTTAAAAAACATATATTATCTGTCATCCGGGAGGAACTCAAAGTAAATCCGCTGCTCCTCCACATCGAGAGGAGCCAGATGAGGTGGTTCGGGCATCTGGTCAGGATGCCACCCGAACGCCTCCCGAGGGAGGTGTTTAGGGCACGTCCAACCGGTAGGAGGCCACGGGGAAGACCCAGGACACGTTGGGAAGACTATGTCTCCCGGCTGGCCTGGGAACGCCTCGGGATCCCCCGGGAAGAGCTAGACGAAGTGGCTGGGGAGAGGGAAGTCTGGGCTTCCCTGCTTAGGCTGCTGCCCCCGCGACCCGACCTCGGATAAGCGGAAGAAGATGTATGGATGGATGGATGGATATTATAGGTAATGGGCTGTTTTAGGGAATTTTTGATCAAATTATCCGTAGTAGCAATATTAATAATGTTGTGTTTATTCTGCGTAGTGCACTTAAAATAATTATGACCATATCTAGGAATTGATATGATGGGAATTTTCCGATTGTTTGATGTTATGAGCCAGGGAATAAAAGAACTACCCTACCCAGCATGCAACAGGAGTGACGAGCATGCGCGGTAGCCCGGTATAGGTTGTGTCGCCATGACGGCATCTTGTATGTTGTGATATGCACGCTCTGAAAGCAAACGTTAAGAACTCAGCCAACACTCCTCGTCTGCATTATTCATAAATAGACAGACAACACATATACTCCGCTGCTTCACAGGCCGCTGGATGTAGCCGGCAAAGTATTCCCATGCTAGCTAGCCGGTCTAGCAAGCACGCGTCATTCAGTCCAAAACGGCCCGATCTATCCACATCCAGAATTGTCTGGCGGTCGAAAGTGATCCCGGAGTGACCACGCTGTAAGCCAGCCATGAAATTTGCAGAATTGTCCGGTATTTTTGCCAAATGTTGCATCTTTACCAAGAGCCCCTCGACGCCGGGCGACGCCATCTTGTTAAGACAAGGCGTTAACAAAATAAAAGCATGTAAACAACATACGCAAATGTGCGATAAAATAATTGTCGGCGTTAATAGATTGATGAATTAACTCATAATTAACGCATTAATTTGCCCACCCCTAATATATATATATACTCATATATATATATACACATACATATACACAAAAATACACGTACACACACACATATATATACATATACACAAACATATATATATATATATATATATATATATATTGTATACATATATATATACGTATATATATATATATATATATATATATATATATATATATATATATATATATATATATATATATATATATATATATATAGACTTTTATACTTCTCAACACAGAAGCAGATTCTTGCAGCAGTGACCCCCTAGAGGTAGACATCTGAATTACTCAACTGTTGTCTTTTGAAAACATGCATGTGTATGTTTTTGCATGCTTTACCAATTTGTGCCTGTAGAATGATGCAAACAAACTGACATTTTAATTTTTTTTTTTTTTTTTGCAGGAGCATGAATTTAGCCAATACACTTATTCCCTATTTGCTGTAGCTCGGGGGAAAAAGTACATGTCCTCGTCTTTTTCCTGCAACACGCAGTCTTGCACAGCGCCCATGATGGATGCCGCTGCTGCTGCTTGCGTGCCACCACTGTTTTGGTAGATTTGCATCTGGGCCCTTGAATAACTAGTATGACTTCTCTGTGTGTGTGTGTGTGCGTGTGTGTGTGTGTGGTGTGTGTGTGTGTGTGTTCTCTGCAGAGTGGCTTTGTCTCCCTTTTCTCCAGCCTATTATCACATGACAGCACAACTCTTTGCAGCACTGTTCTTCCCCTACTAAATAACCTCAAGGGTGCAAAAACCCTTAAATCAGTGTTTTTTTTATCCACAAAGTAACACTATAGGGACAACATTTCAATATAGTATTGTAGTAAACCTAAGTAATCATTAAGTAACACTATAATGACAACAATTAAATACTGTAGTGTTGTAGAACTAAGTATTCATTAAGTACCACAATAATGACAACATTAAATACAGTAGTGTATTACACCTAAGTAGTCATCAAGGCGTGGTTGGGGCGGGGGGCGTGGTTAAAAAGGGAGGAGTATAATTCACCAACTCGAGTATTTCATATATATTTCATATGTATATATATATATATATATATATATATATATATGTATGTATGTATGAAAAAAAAATATATATATATATATGTGTGTGTATGAAATAATTGACTTTCAGTCAATTCTAGTTAAGTTATATTTATTCATTTTATTTTCTATATATAAATAAAATAAACAGTTGAATTTCCGACGGCACCTATCAAATACACAGTAATAAAAACACAGTTGTTCTACAAACTGTACTGTGCTTGCTGGTTACTAAAAAAAACAAAAACACTTACCTTTCACTATTTGAGTAACATTTGTTCTGCCATTTGCGTATTGGCGAGCGATCTCCGAATCCGGGAACATATCCTAAAAGGATTTGTTGTAGACATCCGCAAATGAGAACGGAATGTTGCTTCCAGCTATCAGCATAGCCATCTTTGTCTCAGCATAAGTCATACCATCGGGTCTTCATTTTGCGAGGTGGCCCATTATACTGGGTTGTGAACGATGCTGCGCTACAGACGCTCTGTGCTTCGCTGACCGAGTATATCTGTTCGGCCACCGTGTTCAGTGGAGAAGTCTGCTCTATAAAATTTACAAGCAACATACCCCTTCCCCTTTGAACTCTCCTGGATAAACTGAAATTCTTGTTTTCATTTGTTTTGGAACTTGCAAGCGTATGTCTTCATTTTGTTCGTCGGTGGTGTAATATATTTGGTTGGAGTCAATAACCAGGCGACATGATGAAGTTCAATCAATCAATCAATCAATCAATGTTTATTTATATAGCACTAAATCACAAATGTCTCAAAGGACTGTACAAACCACTACGACTACGACATCCTCGGAAGAACCCACATAAGGGGAAGGAAAACTCACACCCAGTGGGACGCCAGTGACAAGGATGACTATGACAACCTTGGAGAGGACCAGATATGTGGGCAACCCTCTAGGGGACCGAAAGTAATGGATGTCGAGCGGGTCTAATATGATACTGTGAAAGTTCAATCCATAGTGGTTCCAACACAGCCGCGAGAGTTCAGTTCAAAGCGGATCCAAGACATCAGCGAAAGTCCCGTCCACAGGAAACCATCCCAAGTGGAGTCGGATCAGCAGCGTAGAGATGTCCCCAACCGATACACAGGCGAGCGGTCCATCCTGGGTCTCGACGAGCGGTCCATCCTGAGTCCCGACTCTGAACAGCCAGTACTTCATCCATGGTCATCGGACCGGAACCCCTCCACAAGGGAGGGGGGCACAGAGGAGAAAAAGAAAAGAAGCGGCAGATCAACTGGTCTAAAAAGGAGGTCTATTTAAAGGCTAGCGTATACGAATGAGTTTTAAGGTGAGACTTAAATGCTTCTACTGAGGTAGCATCTCGAACTGTTACCGGGAGGGCATTCCAGAGTACTGGAGCCCGAACGGAAAACGCTCTATAGCCCGCAGACTTTTTTTGGGCTTTAGGACTCACTAATAAGCCGGAGTCCTTTGAACGCAGATTTCTTTCCGGGACATATGGTACAATACAATCGGCAAGATAGGCTGGAGCTAGACCGTGTAGTATTTTATACGTAAGTAGTAAAACCTTAAAGTCACATCTTAAGTGCACAGGAAGCCAGTGCAGGTGAGCCAGTACAGGCGTAATATGATCAAACTTTCTTGTTCTTGTCAAAAGTCTAGCAGCCGCATTTTGTACCAACTAGAATCTTTTAATGCTAGACATGGTGAGACCCGAAAATAATACGTTACAGTAAGCGAGACGAGACGTAACAAACGCATGGATAATGATCTCAGCGTCGTTAGTGGACAAAATGGAGCGAATTTTTGCGAGATTACGTCTCTTTACTGTGGGCTTCAGAACAGACTCCCTAATGCATATGTTCCTTGACTGCACTTAAATGTAGAATATATTTATATTATTCATATATTTTATATTATATTTATAATATATTATATTAATAATATATTATTTATTTTTATCATTGTCTATTGTGAGCGAACTGTGGTACTGAATTTCCCCCAGGGATCAATAAAGTACATTCTATTCCATTCTATGTACAGTACATTGCTGAGTCAGGTCCGCATGGAGCTGGAGGGGGCGTGGCTTCCAGCTCCGCCTAAATTTCGGGAGATTTTCAGGAGAAAATTTGTCCCGAGAGGTTTTCGCGAGAGGCGCTGAATTTCGGGAGTCTCCCGGAAAAGTGGCAAGTATGGACATTTAAAAAAATAACTATGCATGATGCTTAATTACTAAGATTTTGCACTTGTTCTTAAAACTTATATTGCCTATTTTGCGAAATTCATTTAAAATTACCTTAAAAAAAACCGTAACATTTTGGTTTTGCAGTGAAGATGAGTCTTTGGTGTTTATGGTTTATCAGGAGAAACACATTATGGGGGCGGGGGGCAAAAAATATTATGCAAAACACAAATATTCACTGCAGAAAATGCTGTTTTTTTGGAGGATATAGACCGGGAGATGCAAATATATATTTTTTCCCCTTAATTTCTCTCTAAATAATGCCTGGATCTTAAAGACAAGGGCATATGTAGGAGGTGACTATCTATAAAAAAAGTGTCCTGATTTACCAAAGAAATGTCCTCATTCACGGGCCACCAGCAGGTCAAAGTCTGCCATTTGCTCTACAGAACAAGCACACGGTGCGCCGAGGGAGACGACGGAACGAACGTACAAATCACCAGTGGTTAGCCGTTATTATTCCCGCAGGTGTTTTTAATCGCGCTGACCTTCATTTTTAGTTTCCCCCCGCACACATTATTTCATCTAACGACCTTGGCATTTATTTGGGCTTGGTAGAAATAAAAGTGCAGCCGCCCACTTCTGCTCCTGCAAAGAGCTAATAAATTGCCAAGAAATATATTATTGTGAGTATTTAGTCCCACCCGTGTGCACAATTTTAAAGGTCGTATTTTTTGTTTTAGTTCGGAAATATCCCTTTCTTGTGCATCCAACAGGTTGGTGAAGCAAAAAAAATAAATGCTTAATCCAGATTTTTTTTTTTTTTAAAGACTATATTGCATGTTTCTGTTTATTCCAGAGTAAACCCGGTAACATTACTGAGTTTATATCTGAACATAGGTTCTGGTCCGCTGAGATTGTACGGGGAATTACTCAGAAACACAAAAAAACGATACGATAGGATTGGAGGAGAAATTGTATGCCAATATGCATATGCAACACCCAAAACCAGTGAAATAAGTAGTAAAAATAAAAACAAAATACATTGATTTGCAAATTGCAAATCCTTTTCAACTTATATTCAATCGAATAGACTGTAAAGACAATATACTTAAAGTTCAAACTGGAAAACGTTATTTTTTGCAAATACTGGCTTATTTGGAATTTGATGCCTGCAGCGTGTTTCAAAAAAGCTGGCACAAGTGGCAAAAAAGACTGAGAAAGTTGAGGAATGCTCATCAAACACTTATTTACAAAATCCCACAAGGTGAAGAGGCTCATTGGGAACAGGTAGGTGCCATGATTGGGTATAAAAGCAGCTTTCATGAAATGCTCAGCAATTCACAAACAAGGACGGGGCGACGGTCACCATTTTGTGAACAAATGCGTGAGAAAATTGTGGAACAGTTCAAGAACAACATTTCTCAACCACCTATTGCAAGGAATTTAGGGATTTCACCAACTAAGGTCTGTAATATCTTCCAAAGCTTCAGGGAATCTTAAGAAATCACTGCACGGAAGCAGCAAGGCTGAAGTGCCCGTGATCTTCGATACCTCAGGCGGTACTGCATCAAAAACCGACATCAGTGTCTTAAGGATATCACCACATGGGCTCAGGAACACTTCAGAAAGTCACTGTCAGTAACTACAGTTCATCGCTGCACCTGTAAGTGCAAGTTAAAGCTCTTCTGTGCAAAGCAAAAGCCATTTATCAACAACACCCAGAAATGTAGCCTGCTTTACCGGGCCAGAGCTCCTCTAAAATGGACCGATGCAAAGTGGAAAAGTGTTCTGTCGTCTGACGAGTCCACATTTCAAATAGTTTTTGGAAACTGTGGACGTTGTGTCCTCTGGAAAAAAGAGGAAAAGAACCATCCGGATTTTTATAGGTGCAAAGTTCAAAAGCCAGTATCTGTGATGGTATGGGGGTGCATTAGTGCCCAACTTACAAATCTGTGAAGGCACCGTTAATGCTGAAAGGTCCATACAGGTTTTGGAGCAACATGTGTTGTCATCCAAGCAACGTTATCATGGACACCCCTGCTTATTTTAGCCATGTGTTACAACAACGTGGCTTCGTAGTAAAAGACTGCGGGTACTTTCCTGGCCCGCCTGAAGTCCAGACATGTCTCCCATCGAAAATGTGTGGCGCATTATGAAGCATAAAATACTACAGGGAAGACCCCGGACTGTTGAACGACTGACGCTCTACATAAAACAAGAATGGGAAAGAATTCCGCTTTCAAAGCTTCAGTTCCCAAAAGTTTATTGAGTGTTGTCAAAAGAAAAGGTGATGTAACACAGTGGTGAACATGCCCTTTCCCAACTACTTTGGCACGTGTGGCAGCCATGAAATTCTAAGTTACGTATTTTTTGCCAAAAAAACAAAATTTACGAGTTTGAACATCTTTGTAGTGCATTCAATTGAATATGGGTTGAAAAGGATTTGCAAATCATTGTATTCTGTTTATATTTAAATCCAACACAATTTCCCAACTCATATGGAAACGGGGTTTGTAGAAGTGAACAAAAGCAGACACTTAATACCCTTTCTTAATCGTGAGGCAGAGCACAGGTGACGCTAATTCAACCAAATGTGTGGCTACGACAATATTTAATACCGGCAGCTGGTTCTAATATTTTGATGACAAAATTTACTTTCATGGGTGATGTCTATTTTAGTCAGTCTATTACCTCAAGCAGTTGTTTTCCTTTAATAAACATCTAGTTGTATTCAAGGGATTATTTTTTAATTCCATTTGCTGTTTTTTCCTTTTATCCAACCCGATGTTCCTATTCTCACTTTTCCCGTGAGGCACATAAAGGTTGAGGTTGTGCCACGAAAACACATACAAACGCTTCCCTCTGAGTACAATATGTGTTGGTTTTGTTCATGCCAGGACGTGTGACCCTGCAGGTCTCTAATCAGCGTCGAGAGGGCTCAGGTCAATGTGCTCCACTCCTAATTGGCGCAGGATTAGTGACATAAAAGACCGTTTCATGGGGTTAGTGGAGGCTGTACGTTGTGTTCAGCTGCGCGATCAGTTGGCTTTCGGCCGCCTCGTTCCTGTATGGACACACCGACCAGGATTAAACATTGATTGATTGATTGAGACTTTTATTAGTATTGAACGAATCAGTTTTTCAACTTGTTTAAGTCATACTTGCCAACCTCCGAATTTGGGAGCTTTTGAACTTTGCGTCGATAGCAGTCCGGATGGTTCGCTTCCCCTTTGGTCCTTATGACACGATGTCGAATATATCCAAAAACAATCTGAAATGTGGACTCGTCAGACCACAGGACACTTTTCCACTTTGCATCAGTCAATCTTAGATGATCTCGGGCCCAGAGAAGCCGACGGCGTTTCTGGGTGTTGTTGATAAATGGCTTTCACTTTGCATAGTAGAGCTTTAACTTGCACTTACAGATGTAGCGACAAACTTTATTTAGTGACAGTGGTTTTCTGAAGTGTTCCTGAGCCCATGTGGTGATATCCTCTAGAGATTGATTGTCGGTTTTTGATACAATGCCGTCTGAGGGATCGGAGGTCACGGTCATTTAATGTTGTTTTCCAGCCATGCCGCTTATGTGTAGTGATTTCTCCAGATTCTCTGAACCTTTTGATGATATTATGGATCGTAGATGTTGAAATCCCTAAATTTCTTGCAATTGCACTTTGAGAAACGTTGTTCTTAAACTGTTTGCTCACGCTGTTGTGGACATAGGGGTGTACCTGGCCCCATCCTTTCTTGTGAAAGACTGAGCATTTTTTCGGAAGCTGTTTGGCACCCACCTGTTCCCAATTAGCCTGCACACCTGAGGAATATTCCAAATAAGTGTTTTTGATGAGCATTCCTCAGCTTTATCAGTATTTATTGCCACCTTTGCCAACTTCTTTGTCACGTTTTGCTGGCATCAAATTCTTAAGTTAATGATTATTTGAAAAAAAAAAAAAAAAAGTTTATCAGTTTGAACATCAAATATGTTGTCTTTGT
Source organism: Nerophis ophidion (assembly GCF_033978795.1). Classification (NCBI taxonomy): domain Eukaryota; kingdom Metazoa; phylum Chordata; class Actinopteri; order Syngnathiformes; family Syngnathidae; genus Nerophis; species Nerophis ophidion. Next base: position 22,852,822 of record NC_084615.1, read on the forward strand.
AGCATATTCAACTGAATATGGGTTGAAAATGATTTGCAAATCATTGTATTCCGTTTATATCTAAATCTAACATATTTTGCCAAATCCTATGGAAATGGGGTTTGTGTATATAAGAAATACTTTAATTTCAGTGTTTATTTATTTACACATATACACACACATAACATTCCTCTCTACTCATGATTGTATTTGAAAGTGCAATGCTTTGCAGCCAGTAGCGCAGCCTTTGAAGGAGCATAGGAATGGGCAGCATCTGTCAAATTTAATTTGCAGGAAAGGAATGAGTTGAGGGTTGAATAGTCTATCCTCGATCTTTTTTTGGACACTACTACTTGCCGTAGTTTTGAAGCAATGCATGATTGGATTCCGGATGTTGTGTGTCAGTGTATTAACGTGCGGGCTGGAATAAACACACGCTGAGAAATAGCTCTGTGGCCGCCTACCTTATGGGTTATAGCTAAACCTTATGATAACGGAGACAGATATAATAATCTCCTTCTTGTTGTGTGTGTAGTTGTACACTCTCCAAAAGCCTGAAGATGTTATAACGTGACTGGGCTGGCACGCTAGCGGAAAAGTGGACGTGACGACAAGCGGTCCTCACTCGGGTCCGGCTGGAAATCGGGAGAAATTCGACACTTGTGCCAGTTTTTCCGAAACATGTTGCAGACATCAATTTCCAAATGAGCTAATATTTTCTAAATATAACAAAGATTTCCAGTTCGAACATTAACTATCTTGTATTTGCAGTCCATTCAATTGAATATAGGTTTAAAAGGATTTGCAAATCATTGCATTCTGTTTTTATTTACGATTAACCCAACGTGCCAACTTCAACATTGAATGCCTGTGACTTTCGATCTCTCAGGCGGTACTGCATCAAAAAGTGACAACATTGTGTAAAGGATATCACTACATGGGCTCAGGAACATGTCAGAAAACCACTGTCAGTAACTAAAGTTACTCGCTACATCCATAAGTGCAAGTTAAAACTCCACAATGCAAAGCGAAAGCCATCTATCAACAACACCCAGAAATGCTTCGCTGGGCCCGAGCTCATCTAAGATGGATTGATGCAAAGTGGAAAAGTGCTCTGTGGTCAGACGAGTCCACATTTCAAATTATTTTTGGTAACAGTGGACTTTGTGTCATCCAAAAAAAGAGGAAAAAAAACATCCAGATTGTTATGGGTGCAAAGTTGAAAAGCCAGCATATGTGATGATATGGGGGTGTATTAGTGCCCAAGGCATGGGTAACTTCCACATCTGTGAAGGCGCCATTAATGCTGAAAGGTACGTACAGGTTTTGGTGTTACCTAGAGGCTCCGCTAACAGCGCGCTTGGACACGCCCCTTATCGCGTTAAGAGCAGCACGCCCACACAGCTACAAGCCTGCAGACAATCAGGAATCTGCACACCCAAACATAATGAGGGCGAGCTGCTTAAAGGACCAGTGGACCCAGGGATCCTGGTGATAACTTAGTTCTCTGCTGTACCATAAGCGACACACTTTTTTCTTTATCCTTGTTTCCTCTCCGCAGCTTGATTTGTTCCTTGTCTTCTCCCGTGTTTCTGCAGTTTTCCTTTCAATGCCCTGGATCTCGACGGCCTCCCTCGTTCCTCGACTCCTCGCTCTCCCCTGTACTCTGACGCCTCTCTCTCGCCCCGGATCACCTGCCTGCCCCCTGGACTGCCTTGTTCCTTCGCTCTCATCAACAAATGGTCACACACTTCTCCAGCTAACTACACACATAGCGCCTCACACACACAAACTCTTGGGTTTGACACACTCCATTTCCTTACATTAGCTTATTTGTTAGTGTTGTTTATTATATATATATATATATATATATATATATATATATATTTATATATATATGTATATATATATATATATATATATATATATATTTATATATATATGTGTATATATATTTATATATATATATATATATATATATATATATATATATATATATATATATATATATATATATATATATATATATATATTGGGGTGGGCAAATTAATGCGTTAATTATGAGTTAACTTTGATTGGTTGATCGATCAATTGATTGATCAATCTATTAACGCCGACAATTATTTTATCGCACATTTGCGTATGTTGTTTACATGCTTTTATTTTGTTAATGCCTTTTCTTAACAAGATGGCGTCGCCCGGCGTCGAGGGGCTTTTGGTAAAGATGCAGCATTTGGCAAAAATACCGGACAATTCTGCAAATTTCATGGCTGGCTTACAGCGTGGTCACTCCGGGATCACTTTCGACCGCCAGACAATTCTGGATGTGGATAGATCGGGCCGTTTTGGACTGAATTACGCGTGCTTGCTAGACCGGCTAGCTAGCATGGGAATACTTTGCCGGCTACATCCAGCGGCCTGCGAAGCAGCGGAGTATATGTGTTGTCTGTCTATTTATGAATAATGCAGACGAGGAGTGTTGGCTGAGTTCTTAAGGTTTACTTTCAGAGCGTGCATATCACAACATACAAGATGCCGTCATGGCGACACACAACCTTTACCGGGCTACCACGCATGCTCGTCACTCCTGTTGCATGCTGGGTAAGGTAGTTCTTTTATTCCCTGGCTCATAACATCAAACAATCGGAAAATTCCCATCATATCAATTCCTAGATATGGTCATAATTATTTTAAGTGCACTACGCAGAATAAAAACAACATTATTAATATTGCTATTATGGATAATTTGATCAAAAATTCCCTAAAACAGCCCACTACCTATAATATAGGTTTTTTAAACATAAGATCCCTGATAAAAAAAATGTTTCTGCTGTTACCTCAGAAATTGCCTGTTCAGATGTTATGATTGTGGCTCAGAGATTTGTATGTAGATTATATTTATTTTCCATAACAAACAGGATAACGTAAATACCCTGGCAGTGGTAGTAATAAGCTTAAATGTTTGTATTTAAATTTTTTGAGTTGATTTTCATAAAATATGCTATTTAACTGCTACTGTTTAACAAGGACTGATTTAAATTGTGTTTGCACAACAAATGTTTTGGCGCTTTTGTTCATGTGGGGGAATATTCCAATAAAGGTGCACTACACACTACTTTTGAATTCATTATTGGGCTTTGCGTATACAATGCAGTTAATCGCGATTAATCAGAGAAATAGTGCGATTAACTTAGATTAAAATTTTTAATCGTTGCCCAGCCCTAATATATATATATATACATGTATGTATGTACAAACCCGTTTCCATATGAGTTGGGAATTTGTATTGGATGTACATATAAACGGAATACAATGATTTGCAAATCCTTTTCAACCAATATTCCTTTGAATGCATTACAAAGACAGCATATTTGATGTTCAAACTCATAAACTTAAATATTTTTTTTGCAAATAATAATTAACTTTCATGGCTGCAACACGTGCCAAAGTAGTTGGGAAAGGGCATGTTCACCATTAAATTACATCACCTTTTCTTTTAACAATACTCAATAAACGTTTGGAACCGAAGAAACTAATTGTTGAAGCTTTGAAGGTGGAATTATTTCCCATTCTTGTTTTATGTAGAGCTTCAGTCGTTCAACAGTCCGCGGTTTCAGCTGTCGTATTTTACGCTTCGTAATGTGCCACACATTTTCGATGGGAGACAGGTCTGGACTGCAGGCGGGCCAGGAAAGTCCCAGCACTCTTTTTTTACAAAGCTGTTGTAATACGTGTTGAATGTGGCTTTGCATTGTCTTGCTGAAATAAGCAGGGGCGTCCATGAAAAAGACGGCGCTTGGATGGCAGCATATGTTGTTCCAAAACCTGTATGTACCTTGCAGCATTAATGGTGCCTTCACAGATGTGTAAATTACCCATGCCTTGGGCACTAATGCACCCCCATACCATCACAGATGCTGACTTTTGAACTTTGCGCCGATAACAGTCTGTATGGTTCGCTTCCCCTTTGGTCCGGATGACAGGATGTCGAATATTTCCAAAAATAATTTGAAAAGTGTACTCGTCTGACCACAGAACACTTTTACACTTTGCATCAGTCCATCTTAGATGATCTTGGGCCCAGAAAAGCCGGCAGCGTTTCTGGATGTTGTTGATAAATGGCTTTCGCTTTTCATAGTAGAGCTTTAACTCGCACTTACAGATGTAGCGACCAACTGTATTTAGTGACAGTGGTTCTCTGAAGTGTTCCTGAGCCCATGTGGTGATATCCTTTAGAGATTGATGTCGGTTTTTGATACAGTGCAATCCCAGGGATCGAAGGTCACGGTCATTCAATGTTTGTTTCCGGCCATGCCGCTTACGTGGAGTGATTTCTCCAGATTCTCTAAACCTTTTGATGATATTATGGACCATAGATGTTGAAATCCCTAAATTTAATGCAATTGCACTTTGAGAAACATTGTTATTAAAATGTTTGACTATTTTCTCACGCAGTTGTGGACGAAGGGGTGTACCTCGCCCCATCCTTTCTTGTGAAAGACTGAGCATTTTTTGGGAAGCTGTTTTAGTACCCAATCATGGCACCCACCTGTTCCCACCTGTGGGATGTTCCAAATAAGTGTTTGATGCGCATTCCTCAACTTTATCAGTATTTATTGCCACCTTTGCCAACTTCTTTGTCATGTGTTGCGGGCATCAAATTCTAAAGTTAACGATTGTTTGCAAAAAAAAAAAAAGTTTATCAGTTTGAACATCAAATATGTTGTCTTTGTAGCATATTCAACTGAATATGGGTTGAAAATTATCAGCAAATCATTGTATTCCATTTATATTTACATCTATATGAAAACAGGGTTTGTGTATATATATATATATATATATATATATATATATATATATATATATATATATATATATATATATATATATATATATATATATATATATATATATATATGTATGTATGTATATATATACATATATATATATATATATATATACATATATATATATATATATATACATATATATATATATATATATATATATATATATATATATATATATATATATATATATATATATATATATATATATATATATATATATATATATATATATATATATATATATATGTGCTGTACTCATTATATAGAGCTCATTTGAAAAAAAAAAAGAAAAACAACTCTTTTTTTTTTCCATGTTGTCCTCATGACTGACACGACAAATTGCAAACACAGCTGCAGGAAAAGTGACACAACCAGAACAAAATGAATAACTAACTTGAGGCGTTCAAAGGGCAACCTGAAGGAGAATTAATAGCATCCGCTGTGCACACTCTGGCCACTAGAGAGCGGACTAACACTTCCTGTGCCATCCGTCTCTGGTTCAATGTGTACTTCTCCACTCTATATGACAACTGCAAGAGTTGTTTACTTGAAGGGATTGGCAGGAACTGTACCTTTTTTTTTTTTTTTGTTTAGCAAACTGTAGCAACATAAACAGTGCAGGTGTGGCTACTTGCACAGAATGTGGAGCTTTATAAGTGACAAGCGAGGTGCTGCTGGCGAAGGCATGCATCCTAAACTCAGCTGGAAAAACAACCCAAGGTTTTTTTTTTAGTTTTTTTTTTGTCAAAGCTGGAATTATGTTAACATTTAGGAGCTTGCCATTACCTCAGCTTCCCTGCCGTGCAAATCCTTCCTGGGTTGCCATCGTTAACAATTGCCGTCCGTCATACGGAAACTAGAAGAAGATCAAGGTGAATAAATAGTTTGGTTGGCACATTAGTGCACATTTCTCGGGATTTTACAACCTCCATTTATGCATTTTTTTATTTTTATTTTTTATTTTTGTTGGGACACAAGTAAACCTTACCTGGGCATTAATTTGTTTTGCTTTTGCTGTCCTCATTTCCTTGGCACACAAAGACGCACTTTTCACAGAGTATTAATGAATAAAGCACGGAAAGGAAGTGCACCCTTTTGAACCCCCCCCCCCCCAAAAAAAATATCGTAATATTGCTAAAATTTGTTACATTTTGTCTACTATCGGGGTGGTCACACACATCTGCAGTCCTCTCCAAGGTTTCTCATAGTCATCCACATTGATGTCCAAACTGGGTTGTGAGTTTTTCCTTGCCCTTTTGTGGGCTCAGAACCGAATATGTGGCTGTGCCTTGTGCAGCCCTTTGAGACACTTGTGATTTAGGGCAATACAAGTCCTCTCCAAGGTTTCTCATAGTCATCCACATTGACGTCCAAACTGGGTTGTGAGTTTTTCCTTGCCCTTTTGTGGACTCGGAACCGAATATGTGGTTGTGGCTTGTGCAGCCCTTTGAGACACATGTGATTTAGGGGCAGTACAAGTCCTCCCCAAGGTTTCTCATAGACATCCACATTGACGTCCAAACTGGGTTGTGAGTTTTTCCTTGCCCTTTTGTGGGCTAGGAACCGAATTTCTCGTTGTGGCTTGTGCAGCCCTTTGAGACACTTGTGATTTAGGGCAATACAAGTCCTCTCCAAGGTTTCTCATAGTCATCCACATTGACGTCCAAACTGGGTTGTGAGTTTTTCCTTGCCCTTTTGTGGGCTCGGAACCGAATATGTGGTTGTGGCTTGTGCAGCCCTTTGAGACACTTGTGATTTAGGGCAATACAAGTCCTCTCCAAGGTTTCTCATAGTCATCCACATTGACGTCCAAACTGGGTTGTGAGTTTTTCCTTGCCCTTTTGTGGACTCGGAACCGAATATGTGGTTGTGGCTTGTGCAGCCCTTTGAGACACATGTGATTTAGGGGCAGTACAAGTCCTCTGCAAGGTTTCTCATAGTCATCCACATTGACGTCCAAACTGGGTTGTGAGTTTTTCCTTGCCCTTTTGTGGGCTAGGAACCGAATTTCTCGTTGTGGCTTGTGCAGCCCTTTGAGACACTTGTGATTTAGGGCAATACAAGTCCTCTCCAAGGTTTCTCATAGTCATCCACATTGACGTCCAAACTGGGTTGTGAGTTTTTCCTTGCCCTTTTGTGGGCTCGGAACCGAATATGTGGTTGTGGCTTGTGCAGCCCTTTGAGACACATGTGATTTAGGGGCAGTACAAGTCCTCTCCAAGGTGTCTCATAGTCATCCACATTGACGTCCAAACTGGGTTGTGAGTTTTTCCTTGCCCTTTTGTGGGCTAGGAACCGAATTTCTCTTTGTGGCTTGTGCAGCCCTTTGAGACACTTGTGATTTAGGGCAATACAAGTCCTCTCCAAGGTTTTTCATATTCATCCACATTGACGTCCAAACTGGGTTGTGAGTTTTTCCTTGCCCTTTTGTGGGCTCGGAACCGAATATGTGGTTGTGGCTTGTGAAGCCCTTTGAGACACATGTGATTTAGGGGCAGTACAAGTCCTCTCCAAGGTTTCTCATAGTCATCCACATTGACGTCCAAACTGGGTTGTGAGTTTTTCCTTGCCCTTTTGTGGGCTAGGAACCGAATTTCTCGTTGTGGCTTGTGCAGCCCTTTGAGACACTTGTGATTTAGGGCAATACAAGTCCTCTCCAAGGCTTCTCATAGTCATCCACATTGACATCCAAACTGGGTTGTGAGTTTTTCCTTGCCCTTTTGTGGGCTCGAAACCGAATTTGTCGTTGTGGCTTGTGCAGCCCTTTGAGACATTTGTGATTTAGGGCAATACAAGTCCTCTCCAAGGTTTTTCATAGTCATCCACATTGACGTCCAAACTGGGTTGTGAGTTTTTCTTTGCCTTTTTGTGGGCTCGGAACCGAATTTGTCGTTGTGGCTTGTGCAGCCCTTTGAGACATTTGTGATTTAGGGCAATACAAGTCCTCTCCAAGGTTTCTCATAGTCATCCACATTGACGTCCAAACTGGGTTGTGAGTTTTTCCTTGCCCTTTTGTGGGCTAGGAACTGAATTTGTCGTCGTGGCCTTTGCAGCCCTTTGAGACACTTGTGATTTAGGGCAATACAAGTCCTCTCCAAGGTTTTTCATATTCATCCACATTGACGTCCAAACTGGGTTGTGAGTTTTTCCTTGCCCTTTTGTGGGCTCGGAACCGAATATGTGGTTGTGGCTTGTGAAGCCCTTTGAGACACATGTGATTTAGGGGCAGCACAAGTCCTCTCCAAGGTTTCTCATAGTCATCCACATTGACGTCCAAACTGGGTTGTGAGTTTTTCCTTGCCCTTTTGTGGGCTAGGAACCGAATTTCTCGTTGTGGCTTGTGCAGCCCTTTGAGACACTTGTGATTTAGGGCAATACAAGTCCTCTCCAAGGCTTCTCATAGTCATCCACATTGACATCCAAACTGGGTTGTGAGTTTTTCCTTGCCCTTTTGTGGGCTCGAAACCGAATTTGTCGTTGTGGCTTGTGCAGCCCTTTGAGACATTTGTGATTTAGGGCAATACAAGTCCTCTCCAAGGTTTTTCATAGTCATCCACATTGACGTCCAAACTGGGTTGTGAGTTTTTCTTTGCCTTTTTATGGGCTCGGAACCGAATTTGTCGTTGTGGCTTGTGCAGCCCTTTGAGACATTTGTGATTTAGGGCAATACAAGTCCTCTCCAAGGTTTCTCATAGTCATCCACATTGACGTCCAAACTGGGTTGTGAGTTTTTCCTTGCCCTTTTGTGGGCTAGGAACTGAATTTGTCGTCGTGGCCTTTGCAGCCCTTTGAGACACTTGTGATTTAGGGCAATACAAGTCCTCTCCAAGGTTTCTCATAGTCATCCACATTGACGTCCAAACTGGGTTGTGAGTTTTTCCTTGCCCTTTTGTGGGCTCGGAACCGAATATGTCGTTGTGGCTTGTGCAGCCCTTTGACACACTTTTAATTCCGGGCTATACAAATAACATTGATTGATTGATTGAGGTGGCACGTGTTTATCTAATAATCTGTCGTTTTAACGGTAAGCGGCCAGGAGCAGGAGGAGAGAGAGAGGATACGGATGCGACTGAAAAGAATGTAAAACCAAATCATGACTTTGACACAATTGTTTCTCATATTAAAACAGATGATAGCCAAATAGACTTTGCCGTTTTATTTTCAATGACACAATAGAAAATACGTACTCGTATAGTAGTACACTTATTATTAGTGAGAATATACTTATTTTAAAGGTATTTTTGGGTTCGTTGAAGGTAGCTAATTTTACTTGTTTTGGAAGGTCTTGACAAGCCAAATTTTCTTGTTCTATTGGCAGATAATTTTGCTTAGTTCAAGTAAAATACCCCTCATTTTTGTATTTTTTTTCTTGTTTTTGAACACTGACTTTTTTTAGTGAGTGGGGAAAAATTGGAAAAGTCGGCAAAAGTCCCCCAACATTTTCAAAATACCTACCAAAGTTCGAGTCCCAACCAGGTTCGAGTTTGCGTTTGAGTGCACACTTGAACCCGGGTGGGACTTTTGAACATTTCACCGACTTTTCTCACTTTTCTCCCCACCTTCCCGAGGGACTTTGCTGGGTGCGTTTTGGACAATTAGGGCATCCCGGCCGGCGGTGGAACTTGTGGGACTCGAACCTGTGTAGGTATTTGAAAATTTTTGGGACTTTTGCTGACTTTTCCAACTTTCATCCCCCCTCCCCATGGGACTCGGCTGGTGTGTTATGGACATTTTGGGCATTTTGCGCGTCCATACATTAGATTTTATATTTGTTTTAAGTGTTTAGGCCCTAAATGATCTCAGTAAGATATTACAGCTTGTAGCTGAGATTTGATGACCTATATTGAGTAAAACATGCTTGAAACTAGAATATCAAATGTTGCAAAGCTGTGACATCAACACTCACAAGTATAAAACTACTTTTTAAAGTAAGAATTTCTTATTTCAAGAATGTAAAACAAAATCATGACTTTGACACAATTGTTTCTCACATTAAAACAGATGACAGCCAAATAGACTTTGCCATTTTATTTTCAATGAAACAGTAGAAAATACGTACTCGTATAGTAGCACACTTGTTATTAGTGAGAATATACTTATTTTAAGGTATTATTGGGTTCATTGAAGTTAGCTAATTTTACTTGTTTTGGAAAGTCTTGACAAGCCAAATTTTCTGGTTCTGTTGGCGGATAATTTTGCTTAGTTCAAGTAAAATACCCCTCATTTTTGTATTTTTTTTTTCTTGTTTTTGAACACTGACTTTTTGCAGTGATAGGGGGGAAAAATGAGAAAAGTCGGCAAAAGTCCCCCCAAATTTTCTAAATACCTACCAAGGTTCGAGTCCCAACCAGGTTCGAGTTTGAGTTTGAGTGCACACTCGAACCCGGGTGGGACTTTTGAACATTTCACCGACTTTTCTCACTTTTCTCCCCCACCTTCCCATGTACAGTTTTCGAAATGTTGACACAACCATAACTTACGCTTTTGCAATCTGTTTCAAGGCATCCCCTGTGTTCACATCCTTCTGCTTGTTTTCGTCACGATGTACTGAAAGTGCACCCAGATGGTGAAGAGGCCCATCATCCGGCCTTCGACTCGTTTCGTTACCGCACACTTCTAGAGGTTTGCAGAAAAAAAAAAAAGAGGAAGTTTGCGGTCTCGCGCAAGTCACCTCAGCGTGCCCGTGGCGTCAGCAGGGGCGTGATGGGAAAACGTCCGAGGATGTCACCTCGCTGTCACGTGGTCCACTTCCCCTCGTTTGTCCGAGGTATAAAAGGAAGTGGATGTTATTCTTGTGCTCACGGCACGGCAACAACGAGATGTACAAACCTCAAAACCTCCATTCCGTTTGTGGAATTCGTAAATAAAAACAAAATACAATGATTTGCAAATCATTTTCAACGTATATTCAATTGAATAGACTGCAAAGAAAAAATACTCAATGTTCCAACTGACAAACGTTTTTTTTTTTGTTTTTGCAACTTAAAATGTAATGGCAACGAAAACATTGCAAAAAAAAGTAGGCACAGGAGCATTTTTACCACTGTGTTACATGGCCTTTCCTTATAACAACACTCAGTAAACGTTTGGGAACTTAGGAGGTAATTTTTTTAAGTTTTTCCGGTAGAATTCTTTCCCATTCTTGCTAGACTTGCTAGACTTCATATTGTGCAACACATTTCTGTAGTACTCCAGACAAGTCTGGACTACTACAGGCAGGCCAGTCTGGTACCTGCACTATTTTACTATGAAACCACGCTGTTGTAACATGTGGCTTGGCATTGTCTTGATAAAATAAGCAGGGGCGTCCATGTTAACTTTGCTTGGATAGCAACATATGTTGCTCCAAAACCTGTATGGACCTTTCAGCATTAATGGTGCCTTCACAGATGTATAAATTACCCACACCTTGGGCACTTATACACCCCATACCATCACAAATGCTGACTTTTAAACTTTGCGCCTATAACAGGTGGTTCTTATCCTCTTTGATCAAACAGACACAACGTCCCTAATTTCCAAAAACAGTTTGAAATGTGGACTCGTCAGACCACAGAACACTTCTCCACTTAGCATAAGTCCATGTTAGATGAACTTGGGCCCAGCAAAGCCGGCGGCGTTTCTGGGTGTGTTTGATAAATGGCTTTTGCTTTGCATAGTAGAGTTTAAACTTGGACTTACAGATGTAGCGAAGGACCGTAGTTACTGACAGGGGTTTTCTGAGATGCTGCTGAACCCATGTGGTGATATCCTTTACACAATGATGTTGCTTTTGATGCAGTGGCTAAGGGATCCAAGGTGACGGGCAGTGATTTTTCCAGATTCGCTGAACCTTTTGATGATATTACACACCTTAGATCAGGGGTCACCAACGCGGTGCCCGCGAGCACCAGGTAGCCCGTAAGGACCAGATGAGTGGCCCGCTGGCCTGTTCTAAAAATAGCTCAAATAGCAGCACTTACCAGTGAGCTGCCTCTATATTTTAATTTTATTTATTTACGAGCAAGCTGGTCTCTATTTGCTCGACATTTTTAATTCTAAGAGAGACAAAACTCAAATAGAATTTGAAAATCCAAGAAAATATTTTAAATACTTGGTCTTCACTTGTTTAAATATATTAATTTATTTGTTTTACTTTGCTTCTTATAACTTTCAGAAAGACAATTTTAGAGAAAAAAACACAACCTTGAAAATTATTTTGGGATTTTTAAACACATATACCTTTTTACCTTTTAAATTCCTTCCTCTTCTTTCCTGACAATTTAAATCAATGTTCAAGTATTTTTTTTTTATTGTAAAGAATAAGAAATACATTTTAATTTAATTCTTCATTTTAGCTTCTGTTTTTTCTACGAAGAATATTTGCAAAATATTTCTTCAAACTTATTATGATTAAAATTCAAAAAAAATTCTGGCAAATCTAAAAATCTGTAGAATCAAATTTAAATCTTATTTCAAAGACTTTTGAATTTCTTTTAAAATTTTTGTTCTGGAAAATCTAGAAGAAATAATGATTTGTCTTTGTTAGAAATATAGCTTGCTCCAATTTGTTATATATTCTAACAAAGTGTAGATTGGATTTTAACCTATTTAAAACATGTCATCAAAATTCTAAAATTAATCTTAATTAGGAAAAAGTATTAATAATGTTCCATAAATTATTCTTTTTATTTTTTCATAAAGATTCGAATTAGCTAGTTTTTCTCTTCATTTTTTTCGGTTGAATTTTGAATTTTAAAGAGTCGAAATTGAAGATAAACTATGTTTCAAAATTTAATTTTCATTTTTTTCGTGTTTTCTCCTCTTTTAAACCGTTCAATTAAGTGTTTTTTTCAGCATTTATTCTTTACAAAAAACCTTCCGTAAAAGGAAAAAAAATGTTTGACGGAATGACAGACAGAAATACTATTTTTTTTATACATATACATTTATTTATAAAAGGTAAATTGAGCTATTGGCTATTTCTGGCAATTTATTTACGTGTGTATCAAACTGGTAGCCCTTCGCATTAATCAGTACCCAAGAAGTAGCTCTTGCGACCCCTCCCTTAGATGGTGAAATACCTAAATTCCTTGCAATAGCTGGTTGAGAAATGTTGTTCTTAAACTGTTCGACAATTTGCTCACGCATTTGTTCACAAAGTGCGGACCCTCGCCCCGTCCTTGTTTAAGAATGACTGAGCAAGGCAAGATATTTAATGTTCAAACAGAGAAGTGATCGTTGCATGCATCAGTCCATCTTAGATGAGCTTGGGCCCAACGAAGCCGGCTGTATTTCTGGGTGTTGTTGATAAATGACTTTCGTTTTGAATAGTAAAGTTTTAAATTGCACTTACAGATGTAGCGGCCAACTGTGGATTTCTGAAGTGTTCCTCAGTCCATGTGGTTATATCCTTTACACACTGATGTCGATTTTAGATGCAGTACTCCCTATGGGGTCGAAGGTCCGTAATACTAACGCTTCCGTGCAGTGTTTTCTCCATATTCTCAGAAGCTTTTGAAGATATCACGGAGCATAGATGGTGAAATCCCTAAATTCCTTGCAATAGCTGGTTGAGAAATGTTGTTCTTAAACTGTTGGACAATTTGTTCATGCAAAGTGGTGACCCTCGTCCCGTCCTTGTTTGTGACTGACTGAACATTTCAACGGAATCTGCTTTTATACCCAATCATGGCGCCCACCTGTTCCCAATTAGCCTGTTCACCTGTGGGTTTTTCCAAATAAGTGTTTGATGAGCATTCTTCAACTTTTCTCAGTCTTTTTCCCCACTTGTGCCAGCTTTTTGGAAACATGTTGCAGGCATCAAATTCCAAATAAGTTAATATTAGCAACGTTTTCCAGTTTGAATGTTAAGTATCTTGTCTTTGCAGTCTATTCAAATGAATATATGTTGAAAAGGATTTGCAAATCATTGTGTTCTGTTTTTATTTACCATTTACACAACGTGCCAACTTCACCGGTTTTGGGTTTTGTACGTTTGTTTGATGGAATCAAATGCACCAGTTGTGTGGAGAATTTGCCCTAGTTTTGAAAAGTGTGCGGTAGCCGTTTCACCTTGTATGACTCAAATCTGAGTCGTGTTGTGTAATTCTAAGCGCTGCCTTTGTGCCAAAACAACCGCCGGGGGAGCGCAGTAAAAAGCAAATACAATAAAAAATGTCAGAAAAAACACATGTGCTAAATATCTCCTATTATTGCAATAAAACATCCTTTTTAAAAAAAGAAAAAAAAAGGTTTCATAATCCTGGAACTCACATCTTTTCTGTCTATATTAAAATCCGCTGTATCTTTAAGTTTTAACCCTCTCTATTGTGTTACATAACACTTATTTGAGGCTTACGGTCATGTGACCACATAAAAACGGGAAGTATACAAACAGACGTGGAGAAATAGTAGGAATAAAAATTGTAACTTCTGCAAGTCATTGTCACTTCAATGTTTAGCATTTTCAAAACAAATAAAAACCAAATGACTCGTACAGAGTTTTTTGTTTTTTTGAATATTTTCATGTGCAGTGGAACCCCCACAAATTCAAATGCAACTGAAGTTCAAACTATCAAGACTTGAACTTTGGTGTGATTTGTTTTCCTGTGGTGCAAAGCGAATGGCGTGAAGGTAAGGACATATTTTAATTAATAACTCAAAAAAGATGCAAAGCTCACAGAGGAGGTAAAAACACTTGGCAATGAAAACTAAAACTTGCACTAAGGCAAAACTATGGTTATAAAACAAAACTTGTTAACTATGGCGTGAATTAAGAAAACTTACTTGGACCGAGAAAAGAGTGTGAATAAGGCAGCATGGTTCATCAGCATGGATTACGGGGGTGTTAGAGGTTGATGTTGCCAGGCTGACTGCCTGGCAACTACAGGCTTAAATAGGCACAGTGATGACAGGTGCGTGAATACAGACAGGTGCGTGAGTTGTCACCGACGTCCCACTGGGTGTGAGTTTTCCTTGCCTTTATGTGGGCTCTACAGAGAATGTCGTTGTGGTTTGAGCAGCCCTTTGAGACACTAGTGTGTTAGGGCTATATACATAATCATTGATTTATTGATTGATAGCAGGTGAGAACTAATGGGTTGAAACGGTCACAAAACAAACAAAAGCGCACAATGAGTCCAAAATCAAACAGAACGTGACCACGAAACATGACACAAACCAGGCATTTCCGGACAAATATGCCCCAAAAGTCAAAACTTGGAGCGCAAACCATCATTTCGTAACACTTACAAGCTGAACTCACACAATATGAACAATATTTAGGTATCAATAGCTTGCATACATTTTTACTAATTGTTGTTACTTCTCTGTGAGGTCACATGTTGATTATTGATAGTTTTTTTGATGATAAAATATAATAATTGAACAGTGAGCTGATAATGACAACTGTGCTGTCGAGTTATCTCTTGATTTCTCCCACTTCTGAGTCTCATTTGCACCTATTATATAGTAAAATGTACATGCCGTTGCAATTCCAAGAAGTTAGATGGATAGCGGTGTGTTGCTTAGTCAGGAAGTAGTCTTTGCCATTCAACTGAAGCTAGTCTTTGGTTGCGCCCTACAAAGTGTTCATACGGTAAGTATTTTGTGGAGAGGGGGAGCCGGCAGTACAACAGCGAGGCAGGGTACGCCGTAGCCCGGCCCGAGATGGCGGCGAGGAGGCGTGGACGGGGAGCAATCAAGATCAGGTGCGTGGATCGCGCACCTGGTGACAATTGAGTGATCCTCTCGCATTGTGTAAAAGGGCGGCAGATGTCAACGTCTGGGAGAGAGGAAGAGAGCCAGAGGCAGACGACGAGGGAGCGGAGAGAGGAGGTGAAAAGCGACCTGCACTGAGGTTTTATTTACAAAAATATACAAAGTCACAACCCTGCTCAACAATGTCCTTATTTGGTGGTCCACACGACAGCGAGAGACTGTCACAGTATTTTACTCATTACACAGCGGCTGTTTGATTGTAACGTGCATCTTAGTTGCGATTTGGCGGTGTTGAACTCGCCATGCAAAACTGCTGATGGTAATCATTAGGGTGTTTATGGCACACGCAATTAGCATCAAAAGTGGAGACTCTACGTGTGAGCGTTTTCAATCAAGAATACTTGCTTTGCCTAGAGGCAATCCAGCTGAGCCAACCCGGTCTGCAGGCGGGTGTGACGTCGCGTTCTACAAGGGTATAGAAATATGGCACCTGTGGAGAGGCGGAGCCGACGAGCCGACAGCGGGCTCGGACAAACGGTGGTCCGGCCCAAGATGGCGGCCAGGAGGCGGAGCAGAGAGGCGGGGCCCGCCTGGAGCGACACTGCATCCGTTAGAGTCAGGTGCGTAGTTCACACACCTGCTCTCAATCCCTACATCTTCTTCTGCAGCATAAAAGGGGAGAAGGAGGAACAATCGGGGCAGAAGTAGGAGAGGAACCACCCAAGAAGAAAGACCACAAACGCGAGGAGAGAGACGCAGAGCGAGATGAACCCCCGCGGAAGAAGCAGCCACCGGCCACCGAAAGGTGCGCCGCGACGAGCAGGAAAGGAGGGCGCGCTAGAAATTGGCGCGACCGACTGGCAAGAAAATGTGTTTATTGAAAAATAATCCTACGGTGCGTCCTGTATCGATTGTCACTGCAACCCACACGATGACGGCTGGAGACCTGCCACAGCACCGTTTTGAGTTCCGAATTCTGTACTGAATTCTACTGATATTCAGTAAAAAAAAAATATCCAAACGTGAAATTGTAAAAACTATTGATTCACGCTTTGAACTTTTGTGAGCCTTCAATTGGTTTCTTTGTCTTAATCTAAGACAAACCTTGTCAAGATGGGGGGGTTGGGAGCTTGCTGCGGAGTCGTTCTCCCAGGAAGGCAGACGGACTACTCGGGACATGACGTGAGGGTGAAAACATGATTTAATTTTAACAGTAACAAAGGCCAATGGAAACTTTGCACAAACAATCACTCAAAATCTTTGACCGAAAACCACAACATCACCGTCACTGTTTAGTTCTCCAAAAATATAGATTGTTGAACTTAGCTAATATTCAAAGATTAGCATCAGTACGAATGACCCATCCTAAATACCACTGCACCAGCGCCACTTAAGCACTTTGTCCAGTTTGCATCTGCTGTGACAACTTGAAAACACACGAGCCTCCAGGTGTAAAACATATTTTGCAAAATCAGCCTTTTCATATAAAACCATAAAGGAATGGAGCGACATCACAACAAACTTGAGAAGTTTAACAAATTACTCTTCATCTACATTTAAAGTCAAAATGTGTCTTCGTAGCAATCAAAGCTGCTCACACGGTCAATAAGGTGGGCCCTATGCTTGGAAGATCAACTTAATCTGTATTATATTTATCCATGACAGCTTTTTTTGTTGTAAATTGTGAAGTGTGTGTGTTAAAATCATGGTTGTTTTTACAAATGACAACAGATGTGAACAAGAGCATGTATTGTCTTTGTGTGATGATGAAAATGAGGTGTGGTTGGAATGGATATTAAGTATGTGTCCATGAAAGGGCATTTTATGACTTTCCTTGATTTGATTACGTTCTATGGTATGATTTTATGGTCATAATTTTATTGCATGATTTTTGTATCCCTTTAATTTAGGTAGCCATGGACTGCAGATGGAAATTAGCTATGTAGCTATAATCTGGTACAGAACATATTTGTCTTTTAGCTTAATGTTTCTGTGCATTGTCCCTTCAAATAAAGACCAAACTAAACTTAAGTACAAACGGAAGGCGCGCATGGCGGAGACACAAACTTAGCGTAGGGAAACGAAAACTAACTTAGACAGACTATGGACATGAAACCAAAAAAACACTGACTGTGACGTGAAATGAGCAGGATGAACTATAAGGTGAAAAAAAACTAGCATGAACAGAGCATGAAAAGAACAATGACGCCAGGCCGACTGCCTGGCAACTACAAGCTTGAATGATAGTGACATGATTAACACAGGTGCGTGAGTCCTAAACAAATCAGACGTGTGAGTCCAAATGAGTACAGGTGAAACTAATGAGTTGTCATGGAAACTAAAACAAACCAGGTTGCGCAAAAAAAGGAACTAAAGGAGTAAAAAACAAACGGAATATAACTAAACAAAACATGTTCAGAAGACATGACGGACCTGGGCAATTATTCTGACTCGGGGGGCCACATTTAGAGAAAATAAATGTGTCTGGGGGCCCAGTATATCTATTTTTAGGAACACTAATACAAAACCTCACAATAATTATCTGATTGAATGTTAAAAACGTTATGACAGACCTCTCGTTCCTTCCTTGTTTCTCAACCTCTTTTCTCGACGTTCACGGCTGCCGCCCTTTGCAACAGTGCGAGAGGATTCATTAATTGTATCCAGGTGCGCGATCCACGCACCTGATCTCGTTTGTGGCGTCGCTCCCGGCACGCCCCGCCCTGCCTCGCCGCTCGCTCACCCTTCCCGCCTCTTTGCCGCCATCTCTGTTGGACCGTCGGCTCCGCCTCTCCACACATATTAACACTTTTTTTTTTTTTTTACCGCTTCATCTTTTTCCATTTTTCATACATTTTTGTTAAAGCTCCAGAGAGCCACTAGGACGGCGCTAAAGAGCCGCGGGTTGCCGACCCCCCGACCTATGTTGAGTAAAACATGCTTGAAAATAGAATATCAACTGTTGCACAGCTGTGTCATTAACACTCACAAGTATAGAACTACTTTTTTAAAGTAATCATTTCTTAGTTCAAGCATTAAAAAAGACAACATTATGATGCCGAGCGCATATCATTCTGTCAAGATAATGGCACAAGCATTTGCTTAATTTAAGAATATTTTTCAACATATTAAGCAAAAAGGTCCCTTTTTTTTCTACTTAAAAAACTGCACTTGTTATTAGTGAGAGTTTACTTGTTTTAAGGTACTGTATTTCCTTAAATTGCCTCAGGGTATATAGTTGCGCGTGCCTTGAATTAGCGCATGCTTAGTATTACCGCCTGGTCGTCATCATTTTCAAAATGGAGGAGGCGGTATTCAATACCGGTAATTTGAAATCGCATAAAGGGAAGAATATTAAGAGCTTTTCAGTAGGATTTAAGGTCCAAACTTACATAACACTCAAATTTTTACTGCATGCCTTTGGTAAGTACCGGAGTGAAAAGAGGTTTTAAAATAATCAGCCCATGCTTACTTTTACCGCATACCTTTGGTAAGTGCCGGAATGAGAAGAGGTTTTAAAATAATTAGCGCATGCTTACTTTTACTGCATGCTTTTGGTAAGTGCAGGAGTGAGAAGAGGTTTTAAAATAATTAGCGCATGCTTACTTTTACCGCATGCCTTTGGTAAGTGCCGGAGCGAGAAGAGGTTTTAAAATAATCACCTCCTGCTTACTTTTACTGCATGCTTTTGGTAAGCGCAGGAGTGAGAAGAGGTTTTAAAATAATCAGAGCATGCTTACTTTTACCGCGTGCTTTTGGTAAGTGCCGGAGTGAGAAGAGGTTTTAAAATAATTAGTGCATGCTTACTTTTACCGCATACCTTTGGTAAGCGCCGGAGTGAGAAGAGGTTTTAAAATAATTAGCACATGCTTACTTTTACCGCATGCTTTTGGTAAGCGCCGGAGTGAGAAGAGGTTTTAAAATAATAAGCGCATGCTTACTTTTACCGCATGCCTTTGATAAGTGAGAAGAGGTTTTAAAATAATCAGCGCATGCTTACTCTTACCGCATACCTTTGGTAAGTGCCGGAGTGAGTAGAGGTTTTAAAATAATTAGCGCATGCTTACTTTTACCGCATGCCTTTGGTAAGTGCCGTAGTGAGAAGAGGTTTTAAGATAATCAACGCATCCTTACTTTTACCGCATACCTTTGGTAAGTGCCGGAGTGAGAAGAGGTTTTAAAATAATCAGCGCATGCTTACTTTTACTGCATGCTTTTGGTAAGCGCAGGAGTGAGAAGAGGTTTTAAAATAATCAGCGCATGCTTACTTTTACCGCATGCTTTTGGTAAGCGCAGGAGTGAGAAGAGGTTTTAAAATAATAAGCGCATTATTACTTTTACCGCATTCCTTTGGTAAGTGCCGGAGTGAGAAGAGGTTTTAAAATAATTAGCGCATGCTTACTTTTATTGCATGCCTTTGGTAAGTGCCGGAGTGAGAAGAGGTTTTAAAATAATCAGCGCATGCTTACTTTTACCGCATGCTTTTGGTAAGCGCAGAAGTGAGAGGAGGTTATAAAATAATTAGCGCATGCTTACTTTTACCGCATGCTTTTGGTAAGCGCAGGAGTGGAAACAGTTTTTAAATTAATTAGGGCCCCGGCGGCAATTCAAGGAAATACGGTATTTTGGGGTTCATTGAGGTTAACTACTTTGACTTGTTTTGGAAAGTCTTGACAGGCCGAATTGTGTTGTTCTATTGGCGGATAATTTTGCTTAGTTCAAATAAAATACCCCTCATTCTTGTATCTTTTTTTTTGTTTTTGAACGCGGACTTTTTCCAGTGTCTATATCATGCAAGCATTGAAATACTTAGTATAGTTCAAGACTTACAGTCATTTGAAAACATCACTGCACCATCAGATTGGCAGCTACAGTTTCCATCTTAAATATCTGAAAAAAATTAGCTCTGATTTAAGACATTTTGCAACATATTCTAATTTATGGAGATGTGCGAGTTAGATTGGCTCAAAAACAATTCCAAAACTGAGAGTTCGGTACGTAATGTTAAATCAAAAGAGCCGTTCCAGACACGCGACCGACGTTAATCAAGTCCTGTGACCCGCCTGTTGACAATCTCTGTCCATCAGGCACATTCCGGCAGACGCCGTCCTGTGGCCTGTTTTTGAAACGTCTTCTTGAATGTGACCCGGACAAACACGAGCGAAGACTTTGTCAATTCTTCCGTGGCTCCGTGAACTGAAATGTCATCAACCTGAGGAGGCGCGCTAAACACACATGTGGATAAAAAAAGACTCTTTGTCATCCCTCAGCTATGCTTTACCAATTAACGACATTGTTGCTTGCTAATTAAATCCAATAGGGAAGGGCAAATTCCTTTATGAAGCTCAAAGTGCTTGACTGATGCAATAAATCACAAACCCCGTTTCCAAATGAGTTGTGAAATTGTGTTAGATGTAAAAATAAACGGAATACAATGATTTGCAAATCCTATTCAACCCATATTCAGTTGAATATGCCACAAAGACAACATATTTGATGTTCAAACTGATAAACTTTTTTTTTTTTTTGCAAATAATCATTAGCTTTAGAATTTGATGCCAGCAATACGTGACAAAGAAGTTGGGAAAGGTGGCAATAAATACTAACAAAGTTAAGAAATGCTCATCAAACACTTATTTGGAACATCCCACAGCTGTGAAGGCTAATTGGGAACAGGTGTGTGCCATGATTGGGTATAAAAACAGCTTCCCAAAAAATGCTCAGTCTCTCACAAGAAAGGATGGGGCGAGGTACACCCCTTTGTCCACAACTGCGTGAGCAAATAGTCAAACAGTTTAAGAACAACGTTTCTCGAAGTGCAATTGCAAGAAATTTAGGGATTTCAACATCTACGGTGCATTATATCATCAAAAGTTCAGAGAATCTGGAGAAATCACTCCACGTAAGCGGCATGGCCGGAACCAACATTGAATGACCGTGACCTTCGAGCCCTCAAACGGCACTGTATTAAAAACCGACATCAATCTCTAAAGGATATCACCACATGGGCTCAGGAACACTTCAAAAAACCACTGTCACTAAATACAGTTAGTCGCTACATCTGTAAGTGCAAGTTAAAGCTCTACTATGCAAAGCAAAAGCCATTTATCAACAACATTCGGAAACGCCCCCAGCCTCTCTAGGCCCGAGATCATTCAAGATGAACTGATGCAAAGTGGAAAAGTGTTCTGTGGTCTGACGAGTCCACATTTCAATTTTTTGGGAGGAAATATTCTACATTGTGTCATCCGGACCTAAAGGGGAACTGAACCATACAGACTGTTATCGACGCAAAGTTCAAAAGCCAGCATCTGTGATGGTATGGGGGTGCATTAGTGCCCAAGGCATGGGTAACTTACACATCTGTGAAGGCACCATTAATGCTGAAAGGTACATAGGGGTTTTGGAACAACATATGCTGCCATCTTTTTCATGGACGCCCCTGCTTATTTCAGCAAGACAATGCCAAGCCACAATCAGCTTGTGTTACAACAGCGTGGCTTTGTAAAAAAAGAGTGCGGGTACTTTCCTGGCCCGTCTACAGTCCAGACCTGTCTCTCATCGAAAATGTGTGGCGCATTATGAAGCGTAAAATACGACAGCGGAGACCCCGGACTGTTGAACGACAGAAGCCCTACATAAAACAAGAAAGGGAAATAATTCCACTTTCAAAGCTTCATTAATTAGTTTTCTCAGTTCCCAAACGTTTATTAGGTGTTGTTAAAAGAAAAGGTACTGTAACACAGTGGTGAACATGCCCTTTCCCAACTACGTTGGCACGTGTTGCAGCCATGAAATTCTAAGTTAATTATTAGTTGCAAAAAAAACAACAAAGTTTATGAGTTTGAACATCAAATATCTTGTCTTTGTAGTGCATTCAATTGAATATGGGTTGAAAAGGATTTGCAAATCATTGTATTCCGTTTATAATTACATCCAAAACAATTTCCCAACTCATATGGAAACGGGGTTTGTACTTTCAGTCTGCAATTGCACGGTTACATAAGTGCCTGTCTCATATCTCCTGGCGGACTATTAGTAAAGTGAAACTGAAACGCAGCCTCTCCAAGTCCCGATATGGATCTAAAATATCAAGGGCGTACTTTGGCACAATACCGTGAAAACACTGGTGCGCAAGCAGAACTGTTCTAAAGTCTAAACCTACTCAGTGTCCTAGAAATCTAGGACCTACTGACTCTAGAAAGAGGTTCCGCAGCCTGTGAAGCAGAACCAACAGGTTCTGTAACATCTTCTTCCCTCTGGCTGTACGACTCTTGAACGCATCATAATTATCCCCTCAATGGAATATAAAGACAATATAACATACATCCATAAACGTGGATGCATATGAAAAAGTGCAATATATTTATCTGTACAGTTATATATTTATTTAAATCTGCACCTTATTGCTTTTTTGTCCTGCACTACCATGAGGTAATGCAACGAAATGTAGTTATTATCTGTACTGTAAAGTTCAAATTTGAATGACAATAAAAAGGAAGCCTCTGTCTAAGTCTAAGTGGTTAGAGCAGGGGTCGGGAACCTTTTTGGCCGAGAGAGCCAAGAAGCCAAATATTTTAAAATGTATTTACGTAAGATCCATGTAATATATTTTTAACACTGAACACAACTAAAAGTGTGCATTTTTAATCAACACCAAACTTTCTAGAGTATAATAGGTCTCTTATTTTTTGTAATAACGTTGCTATTCTGTAGCTAACTTAGGAGGGGGCGTGGCCTGCGGGTCTGCAGCGAAGCGGGGTGTTGCCAGGACCGGCCTCGAAATCAGCGACAGGTGTGTAAAAGGCCCACCTGGGCCTTGTTGAAGAACCCCCAAGAGGGCTAACCCTACACTAACCAATAATAAATCAATTATTTCTTAACCTTAAGGCAACTTCTTGAACAGGTGCGGTAGAAAAAGGATGGATGGATTCAAATGCATGAGCATTTTTATATTTTTAACGTTATTTTTAACACTGTGATTACAAGTGGAATTATTCATTACTTATTGTATTAAGTAGTGTCAGCTCAGATTTATCCGAGAGCCAGATGCGGTCATCAAAAGAGCCACATCTGGCTCGCGAGCCATAGGTTCCCTACCCCTGGGTTAGAGTGTCCGCCTTGAGATCGGTAGGTCGTGAGTTCAAAACCAAGCCGAGTCATACCAAAGACTATAGAAATGGGACCCATTACCTCCTTGCTTGGAACTCTGCATCAAGGGTTGGAATTGGGGGTTAAAACACCAAAAATGATTCCCGGGCGTGGCCACCACTGCTGTTTACTGCTCCTCTCACCTCCTAGGAGGTGATGATTTGTCAAATGCAGAGAATTGGCTACGTTCTGTCTAAGGTCTCTTGGCTGCACTGGTCTTTTATGTCGCTCCCTCTCGTCAAGTCCAGGTGTTTTGATTCCTGATTGTGTGCAGGCTTGTTTCTGCGTGGGTGTGCTGCGCTCAGCACAAGTGGGGACGTGTCTGAGCATGCTGTCAATGGAGGAACGCTTTGGCGTGCTGTCAGAGGAGGCGTCCGCAGATCCAGCCGCAGAGGAAACGCGGGTTCGACTCCGCGCCATGACAGAAGAACTAGAAAAAAAAGACAAGAAGGCAGTGGGAACGATTCAGATAGGGATGATGCTGTGAGAGGCGCTGTGGCAGCCGCGGCCAGGCCCAACCTCAAAAAGGGATAGAGCCATACCGCTTTGAACCCGACGCTGACGGTGACGGTCAGGAGGACGCATATTGATGCTGGAGTAGCACACGACATACTGTAGATCGCCTTCAGAATACAGAATGGTAAAAAATTTGTATTAATACATATACTGTACTTTGTGTGTGTGGTCCAATCCAACTGTGTTCGCTTGACATCTCTGCTCCATAGTAAAGCTTGACTTTCGGAAATGTAAACAATAAAACACAGGCTGTGTTTGTGTTGTTAAAGCCAGCCGCAATACACCGCTTCCCACTAACAGCTTTCTTCTTTGATGTCTCCAGTGTTTGTAGAACAAATTGCAAAAGATTCAGCATTACAGTTGCCCAGAATACTGTGGAATTTTGCTACGAAAAGAGAAGGGAACGATGCTGGAACAAAATGTCCTCTACAATCCGTGACGTCACACGCACGCGTCATCATACCGAGACGTATCAGCAGGATTTTTCGGCGCAAAATTAAAAATTGCAATATAGTAAACTTATTGGCATGTGTTGCAATGTTAATATTTCATCATTGACATACAAACTATCAGACTGCGTAGCTGGTAGTAGTGGGTTTCAGTCGGCTTTTAAATAGAGGTGACGTGAATAACGACAGGTGCGCGTGTCCAAATGAATCAGGTGGGTGACATGAGGACAGGTGAAAACTAATGGGTTGTCATGGAAACAAAGCAGGGAGTGAAAAAACAGGAACTGACAGGGTGCAAAAACCAAACAGAACACAGCCAAACTAAACATGATCACCAAGACATGACATCCTGATTTTATTTTTTTTTCCATTTCATTTATTTATTTATTTCAGGCAATGACATTAAAAAAATAAATAATAATAATAACAAAGTACAAAGTTGACAACACATAATAATATGAATTAATATAGTACAAAAGGTAATGTACAGTATATCATGCATGATTGTCCAGTTTAGCCTGAAAAGCAGTGGGAAGAATATCCATCCATCCATTTTTTACCGCTTATTCCCTTTTGGGGTTGCGAGGGTCGCTGGCGCCTATCTCAGCTACAATCTGGCGGAAGGCTAATTTATTTAATCCCACCCCCAGTTCTCCATTCAGTGATTATTCCATTGAGTTTCACTGTTACTTTGTTTAAGGATACAAATGTTGTATCGTGGTGGCATTACCACAGGTAAAAATAACTAATACAAAACCTGTGGCGACATTCGGCCTATTATAAGGAAAGAGAAACACTAACTATTAGGGTTGTACGGTATACCGGTATTAGTATACGTGGAGGGAGATGGGGCCAGTGCTGTTTGCAGGAGCAAAGGTTACCGCCTCTCTCTATGGTGCTGAGGAGATAGCATCATTAAACGTTGGGGCGTGGCAGTGTTGATGGCGAGACGGGGTCGTGGCAGTGTTGATGGCGAGACACGGCCGGCAGGGGATTAGATTTCACAGGTGATTCCCAGAGCCCCTAAAAAGTATTCGGGCTATAGAGCATTTTCTATTCGGGCTCCAGTACTCTGGAATGCCTTCCCGGTAACAGTTAAAGATGCTTCCTCAGTAGAAGCATTTAAGTGCCATCTTAAAACTTATCTTTATACTGTAGCCTTTAAATAGACCCCCCTTTTTAGACCAGTTGAGCTGCCGTTTCTTTTCTTTTTCCTCTGCTCCCATCCCCCTTGTGGAGGGGTGTCACAGGTCTGGTGGCCATGGATGAAGAGCTGGCTGTCCAGAGTCGGGACCCGGGGTGGACCGCTCGTCTGTGCATCGGTTGGGGACATCTCTCCGCTGCTGACCCGTCTAAGCTCGGGATGGTCTCCTGCTGGCCCCACCATGCACTGGACTCTCATTAATATGTTACATCCACTATGGACTGGACTTTCACAATATTATGCGAGACCCACTTGACGTCCATTGCATCCGGTCTCCCCCAGAGGGGGGGGCGGGGGGGGGGGGGGGGTGTTCACCCACATCTCATAGTCATAGTCTCATAGGTTTTGGGGTTTGTAAACACGTAGCCATTTTAATTTGTACAACACTTCATCAGAGTCTGTCTCTGAAGAAACTGGTAATTAATCCATG
Organism: Nerophis ophidion; assembly: GCF_033978795.1. NCBI lineage: Eukaryota > Metazoa > Chordata > Actinopteri > Syngnathiformes > Syngnathidae > Nerophis > Nerophis ophidion. Next base: position 22,879,102 of record NC_084615.1, read on the forward strand.
TGAGGTTTTTTTTGCACCTGTCTGGGGATGTTATGTAATTGCAACAAGCTGCCAAAGTGGTCAGGACGTCTCACACAGAGTTTATCCCAGATCCACCCGCTGTGCAACACAAGGGAGCGGGGAGAAATGATAGATTTGTTTTATTTTTCCAAGCAGTCGGTCCGACTCCACTGTTGAAATAACATGCAGGTCTGAATGACATCATTAGGAGTAGAGATGTCAGATAATGGCTTTTTTATTCTGATATTCCGATATTGTCCAACTCTTAATTACCGATTCCGATATATACAGTTGTGGAATTACCACATTATTATGCCTAATTTTGTAGGGTGGTCTATGGTGGTGTATATTGAAGCGTCCCGGAATAGTTAGTGCTGCAAGGGGTTCTGGGTATTTGTTCTGTTGTGTTTAAGTTCAAGTTAAAGTTAAAGTACCAATGATTGTCACACACTAGGTGTGGTGAAATCTGTCCTCTGCATTTGACCCATCCCCTTGGTCACCCCCTGGGAGGTGAGAGAGCAGTGAGCAGCAGCGGTGCCGCGCCCGGGAATAATTTTTGGTGATTTAACCCCCAATTTCAACCCTTGATGCTGAGTGCCAAGTAATGGGTCCCATTTTTATAGTCTTTGGTATGACTCGGCTGGGGTTTGAACTCACAACCTACCGATCTCAGGGCGGACACTCTAACCACTAGGCCACTGAGTCATGTTGTGTTACGGTGCGGATGTTCTCCCGAAACGTGCTTGTCTTTCTTGTTTGGTGTGGGTTCACAGTGTGGCGCATGTTTGTAACGGTGTTAAAGCTGTTTATACGGCCACCCACAGTGTGGCTGTTGACCAAGTATGCGTTGCATTCACTTTGTGTGTGTGAAAAACTTTAAGCAATATGTGATTGGGCCGGCCTAAAAAGGCAGTGCCTTTAAAGGCCTACTGAAATGCAATGTTCTTATTTAAACGGGGATAGCAGGTCCATTCTATGTGTCATACTTGATCATTTTGCGATATTGCTATATTTTTGCTGAAAGGATTTAGTAGAGAACATCAACGATAAAGTTCGAAACTTTTGGTCGCTAAAAAAAAAGCCGTGCCTGTACCGGAAGTAGCAGACGATGTGCGCGTGACGTCACGGGTTGTGGAGCTCCTCACATCTGAACATTGTTTATAATCATGGCCACCAGCAGCGAGAGTGATTCGGACCGAGAAAGCGACAATTTCCCCATTAATTTGAGCGAGGATGAAAGATTCGTGGATGAGGAAAGTGAGAGTGAAGGACTAGAAAAAAAAAGAAAAAACTAGACAGCAGATCTATTCAGATGTTATTAGACAAATTTACTATGATAATTCTGGAAAATCCCTTATCTGCTTATTGTGTTACTAGTGTTTTAGTGAGATTATATGGTCGTACCTGTACAACCTGAAAGTCGGAGGGGTGTGGCCACGGGTGTGGTGACCGCCAGTGTCTCAGAGGGAAGCCACGTTTCTCGACGAGGCGAAGGCAGTCGATGCTTCCTCCACGGTGGAAGCATCCGACGGTCGGGGGGCGGCCGGTGGGAGGAGGCAAGACAGGTGCAGGGGAACGACTCAAGCTCTCCGCTCATGTCTAGGGTAAGAGCCGACTTATTAACACCATTTTCTCACCGAAACCTGCCGGTTGACATGTAGTAGGGAACCATGTTCGCTTGACCGCTCTGTTCCATAGTAAAGCTTCACCGTCATCTTTCGGGAATGTAAACAATGAAACACCGGCTGTGTTTGTGTTGCTAAAGGCGGCCGCAATACAACGCTTCCCACCTACATCTTTATTCTTTGACGTCTCCATTATTAATTGAACACATTGCAAAAGATTCAGTAACAGAGTGTCCAGAATACTGTGGAATTTTGCGATGAAAAGAGACGACTTAATAGCTGTGAACGGTGCTGGACCAAAATGTCCTCTACAATGCGTGATGTCATCATACCGTGACGTTTTAGCATGATACTTCCACGCAAAATTTAAAATGGCAATTTAGTAAACTAAACCGGCCGTATTGGCATGTGTTGCAATGTTAAAATGTCATCACTGATATATAAACTATCAGACTGCGTGGTTGGCAGTAGTGGGTTTAAAAATTCATACATTTTACTTTTTGAAACCGATACCGATAATTTTCGATATTACATTTTAAAGCATTTATTGAGCTGCCGATGTTATCGGACATCTCTATTTATGAGCTAAATAGGAAAGGCCCGGCCTTCTCTATTTGTTTATGAGTGTCTATTTAGCATTGTAGCGTCATCACACACAAACTTTACATCATGTTTGCACATCGGATATGTTCAGACAGCATGTATTCAGACTGATAAGATAAGCACACGAGTCATTCTGAGATATTGTAGACTCCCAATTTTGCTTGCTGTGAGGAAAACAGAGTAATCGGTGACCTTTGGACCATTGCTATCTTGGCTAAAATCCATCAATTGGCAATGTTTTCATTTGGTTTAAGCTGATTGAAATGACATTGATAGTTACTGATAGTTTGTGCGGTATTTAACATGTGCCTGGACCCCCTATGCCCAGGCTTGGACCATTTTTTTTTCTCCCCCCCGTCCCCCATTGTTTACCTGTATCTCACCTTTCCTTGCCTTTATGTGGGATCTGAACCCAGGATGTTGTTGTGGCTTGGCAGCCCTTTGAGACACTTGTGATTTAAACATTTATTGCTATATAAATAAATATTGAACCAACATTTTGCTCGTCTCCTTTGTTGGTTAAAAAAAGCGAGGACCGCTGATTTCTCCGCTGTCCGGGTATGGCCACTTTTTGCTTTCGTAAATCACCACTTGTGATTGGATACTCGGGAGTGACACAGTCGTGTTCAACATAACGCTACAGCAATATTGTAGCCTAATATTACATGAAGAAAATATGATGAATATTTATAAATATTTATGAAAACACCACAGGTGTGTTTGCTTTTAAGCAAAGGTTGCCTCGCCGTAGGTGACACACCGACTCTCGCACGTGTCTCGTCGCGGTAGGACATTCCTGAATGCTACGTCGAGCACGAACATTCGAGATAGTTTGGGGGCCTCCCGCTTCTAAAGCCCTTTTTAACTCCTACCAGCACAAGGATTAAGACCTTGGATCCAGACAGCTAACAAGGCAGCATGTGTCTGCTGCAAGCTGCTCACCCATTCAGAATTCTTTATAACTGGCTGGAACACTCGGCCTCCTCTTACCCACCTCCTGCAGGGGGACTTTTGCAAAACAAGTGCCGAGAGGAATGTCAATGATAATGTGGCAGAACGCTTATTAAAATCGGACACTTTCCAGGTAATATCGCCCACATCTATTTCGACATGAAAATGTGCACAAAAAGTAAGCAGAATCCACATTCAACATTTTGTCTGTGTGTGAATTGAAATAAATTGCATCATATTTCCCTACGTCTGGAATGTTCCCTTATGTGGAGCGGACAATACCAAGAATGAACACAAAGTGTGTTGCAAGGCAATCACTAAAAAAGGGAAAAAGGAGGCTAAAGTTAGATGTGTTGGGTGTTGGAAAATAGAAAAGTCATAGTAATTTACGCAGAAAGACACAAAAAAATAAATGATTCATTCATTGTGTCGCTTTATTCAAGGAAACGCCTCATTTGAGAAAGATGTGACTCGGGATTAGTGAGCGGATGAGACGAACGTGAAGTCACTTTTGATACGGATGGAAAATTATGTGCTGTCACTTGTGAGTATTTACGTAGTATTGGGTAATTTTTTTGTGTCATGTCAATTTTCCCTTTTTTTTTAAATATTCCTACAACAATTACAAAGTGTTTACATTATTATTATATATACTTTTTTTATCATTTGGGTATTTGTTCACTTATTTATTGAGGTTAAGTAACTTGGTCCCTGTATATCTACAGTATGTGCCTTTATATGTAAACAAATGTGTTTGTATATGCAATAAAAATGTTTAAAATGTTTATAATATTTTGAAATATAAATGTAGATATAAAAATGACAATAACAAAGAAGCCTGATGATTAACATGTCAATAAGGGGTGGGAGAGTATGAAAAGCATAGTCATTATGTATTGTTTTTATTTTCTATGTATTTTCAATGTGATTGTGGAGGGGGGGAGTGGCCTGCGGACCTGCAGCAAAACGGGGTGTGCCAGGACCGGCTTTGAGATCAGCGATAGGTGCATAGATGGCCCACCTGGTGTTTGTATATGCGATAAAAAATATTAATAATATTTTGAAATAAGACAAGTATACATGTATATGTAAAAATGACACTCACAAAAAAGTCTGATGGTTAATTTGTCAATAGGGGTGGGAGAATATGAAAAGCATGATTATTATGTGTTTTTTTTAGTGATTGTGGAGGAGGGGCGTGGCCTGCGGACCTTCAGCGAAATGAGGTGTACCAGGACCGGTTTCCAGATCAGCGACAGGTCCGTAGATAGCCCACATGGGCTTGTCGCTCTGTAAACCTTGAAGCTGGACTGTCATGTCAGTGCTTGATGGTCCGAGTGATGTATTTGTTTTTGTATCTTTACATTACTGTATTAAAGGAGCCATATGTAATAATTGCATGTCAAGCCATCATTAAAATGGCCCCGACATGTCAAAAGGCATTAATAATTCATGTTATTTTCGAAAACCTTTATAACTGATACTACTAGTTCAGCCAGGATATGCTCATTTCAAAATAAGATTTACAGCCCAGAAATATTGTTAGCACCGTCTTTTTCATGGACGCCCCTGCTTATTTCAGCAAGACAATACCGAGCCACATTCAGCATGTGTTACAACAGCGTGGCTCCGTTAAAAAAAGAGTGCGGGTACTTTCCTGGCCCGCCTGCAGTCCAGGCCTGTCTCCCATCGAAAATGTGTGGCGCTTTATGAAGCGTAGTAGTTAAACCTGCACTAAACTGACCTTTCATGCTATAGATAACATTAAAAAAGTTTGTTTTCGTTTTTCTTATCCCTGCACTTACCCCTTGACCTTTGCACACAGATTAAAGCGTCCCTCGTCTGCCCTTTTGTGAGATGCGCAGAATGGCGCCGACGACGATAAGCTCTTTTATAGCCGTCCCGTCATCAACTAATTTTGTGCTAGTGGATATTATCTGCTGTGCTAAAATCTACCAGGGACTGCCAAGTGGCAACTTGGATTGCGCTGTGACCGTACTACCACTTATGTCACAACTGTGATCAATAATTGAACTGGTTTCTGTTTAACCGCTCACTAGACTGCGCCATCACTATTGGGAACACAGAGCAGGCAGATTAAACAATTTTAAATGAAAACATAGCCATAAATCTGTAAGTGCAAGTTAAAAACTCTACCATGCAAAAGGAAAGCCATTTATCAACAACACCCAGAATGGGCTGTACTGTAGCTCATCTAAGACGGACTGATGCAAAGTGGAAAAATGTTCTGTGGTCTGACGAGTTCACGTTTCAAAATGTTTTTTGGAAACTGTGGACGTCGTGTCCTCCGAAACGAAGAGGAAAAGAAACCATTCGGATTGTTCTAGGTGCAAAGTTCAAAAGCCAGCATCTGTGATGGTATGCATTAGTGCCCAAGGCATGGGTAATTTACACATCTGTGAAGGCACCATTAATGCTGAAAGGTACTGTAAATACAGGTTTTGGAACAACATATGCCGCCATTTAAGTGCAGTCTTTTTCATGGACGCCCCTGCTTATTTCAGCAAGACAATGCCAAGCCACATTCAGCATGTGTTATAACAGCGTGGCTTCGTAAAAAAAGAGTGCGGGTACTTTCCTGGCCTGCCTGCAGTCCAGACCTGTCTCCCATCGAAAATGTGTGGCGCATTATGAAGCGTAAAATACGACAGTGGAGACCCCGGACTGTTGAACGACTGAAGTGAAGTGAAGTGAATTATATTTATATTGCGCTTTTCTCTAGTGACTCAAAGCGCTTTACATAGGCAAACCCAATATCTAAGTTACATTTAAACCAGTGTGGATGGCACTGGGAGCAGGTGGGTAAAGTGCCTTGCCCAAGGACACAACGGCAGTGACTAGAATATCGGAAGCGGGACTCGAACCTGCAACCCTCAAGTTGCTGGCAGGGCCACTCTACCAACCAAGCTATGCCGCTCTACATAAAACAAGAATGGGAAACAATTCCACTTTCAAAGCTCCAACAATTAGTTTCTTCAGTTCCCAAATGTTTATTGAGTGTTGTTAAAAGAAAAGGTGATGTAACACAGTGGTGAACATGCCCTTTCCCAACTACTTTGGTACGTGTTGCAGCCATGAAATTCAAATCATTATTTGCAAAAAAAAAAAAAAAGTTTCAGAGTATGAACATCAAATATCTTGTCTTTGTAGTCGGAAGGTGGTGTCAAAACGAGATGAGTTCCGACATTTTTCCACACCGCTCGTCTCGACGCATGGCTTTTGGAAGCTTTAGGCCGTATGCAGAAAAATGACGCACGCGGGAGAATAAACAGCACCTGCAGTGGAAGTTGGCATCTAGAACTTGGCCAGCTGAGTTTAGTTTAGTATATACAAACCCCGTTTCCGTATGAGTTGGGAAATTGTGTTAGATGTAAATATAAACAGAATACCATGATTTGCAAATCCTTCTCAGGCCAGACAGCAGAGCCAATAATTCCAGAATATTGACAAATATATTGTTTTCACCTCTAGGGTGGAGAAATCTTCACCCATAACCGAATAAACTAACATATTTGTTTATGTATGGCTGCTGAGGGCCTAACTTGAGGCTTGCAACTCTATACCCTACTTAAAGCCACATCGTATTTCTCAGTGTGTGTGGATTCACAATCTAATTATACACATCGAAACTTGGTGTAAATGCAATAAATCACTTTGAGAGCAATATTTCAAATCATCTTGTAGAGACAAAACAAACTTACAAGGTAATGATATCGAGCAAAAGTACATCATGCAATGAAATTTAAAAATATTAAAGTAGCAATAGAGTGGAAAAAACATGTTGACTTTATATTGATTGATTGATTAATTGAGATTTTTATTAGTAGATTGCACAGTACAGTACATATTCAACATAAATTGTGGAACAATTTAAGAACAACATTTTTCTCAACAAAATATTGCAAGGGACTTAGAGATTTCACCATCAAAGGTCTGTAATATCATCAAAAGCTTCAGAGGATCTGGAAAAAGCCCTGCACGTGACATTGAATTTCCGTGACCTTGGATCCCTCAGGCATCAAAAAGCATCATCAGTGTGTAAAGGATATCACCACATGGTCTCAGAAACACTTCAGATAACCACTGTCAGTAACACTGCCAGTACATCTGTGAGTGCAAATTAAAAACTCTACTATGCAAAGGGAAAGCCATTTATGAACAACACCCAGAATGGGCTGTAGCTCATCTAGGATGGACTGATGCAAAGTGGAAAAGTGTTCTGCGGTCGTTTCAAATTGTTTTCAGAAACTGTGGACATTGTGTCCTCCGGAACGAAGAGGAAAATAAACTATTCGGATTGTTTTAGAAGCAAAGTTCAAAAGCCAACATCTGTGATGGTATGGGGGTGTAATAGTGTCCAAGGCATGGGTAACTTACATATCTGTGAAGGCACCATTAATGCTGAAAGGTATATACAGGTTTTGGAACAACACATGCTGCCATCTAAGCGCCGTCTTTTTCATGGAAGCCCCTGCTTATTTCAGCAAGACAATGCCAAACCACAATCAGCACGTGTTACAACAGCGTGGCTTCGTAAAAAAAGAGTGCGGGTACTTTCCTGGCCCATCTGCAGTCCAGACCTGTCTCCCATCGAAAATGTGTGGCGCATTATGAAGCGTAAAATACGACTGTTGAACGACTGAAGCGCTACATAAAACAAGAATGGGAAATAATTCCACTTTCAAAGCTTCAACAATTAGTTTCCTCAGTTCCCAAACGTTTATTGAGTGTTGTAAAAAGAAAAGGTGATATAACACAGTGGTGAACATGCCCTTTCCCAACTACTTTGGCACGTGTTGCAGCCATGAAATTCTAAGTTAATTATTATTTGCAAAAAAAAAAAATAAAGTTTATGGGTTTGGACATCTAATATTTTCTCTTTATTCTGTTTTTATTTACACTTACACAATTTCCCAACTCATATGGAAACGGGTTTTGTATATATATTGTCAGAGTAAGTTGGTGATGAACCCCAAAATGCAGAGATGGAGGCAGGCATGAAATGAGAAAACATGATCTAATTAAATACTAAGACAAAAACAAAACTAAAAGGGTACAAACACAAAGCGCGCACGAGGCGGAAAATCAAACAAAAGGAACTAGCCTGGTCGCTAGAAAATAACAAACAGGAGCTTAGCGTGGAAGCTGGCGGGTAGCGAACAGGCAAATAGAAGTCATACTTGTATAATGAAAATTAAAACGGAAGGAGGGAACAAAAAACAGTAAGCTACAAACATCAACTGAATATAGCTTACCGCTACGCTGCAAAGACAAGCTCGGTTGGTAGAGTGGCCGTGTCAGCAACTTGAGGGTTGCAGGTTCGATTCCCGCTTGTGCCATCCTAGTTACTGCCGTTGTGTCCTTGGGCAAGACACTTTACCCACCTGCTCCCAGTGCCACCCACACTGGTTTAAATGTAACTTAGATATTGGGTGTCACTATGTAAAAAAGCGCTTTGAGTCACTTGAGTAAAGCGCTATATAAATATTATTCACTTCACTTCACAAGGTACGACACGACAGGAGCGATAACACATCACAAGAGCGACTAGACGTGACATTGACAAGACAATAAAATGATCCAGCAACTAACACAAGACAAAGCAGGTACAAATAGGAGCGGGCTGATTGGCAACAGGTGTGGCCAGGTGCCAATCAGCCGCAGCTGAAGAGGAACACAGCACTCAGGGAACAAGACAGGAAGCTGACAAAATAAGAGCACTAGACAGGAACTAAGGACAGGAAATACTAAACACAGAGGAAACAGACAAATGCAGAGAAAAAAAACTAAAACAAAGACAGGGGAAAAGCCTGACATATATATATATATATATATATATATATATATATATATATATATATATATATATATATATATACTTTGCATATATATATATATGTATATATATATATATATAAATATATATATATATATATATATATATATATATATATATATATATATATATATATATATATATATACAGTATATATTTATATATTTGGAATTTGGAGGTCTCAAGGTAGGCAAGTATTGGTATAGAAAACCTTATGTGTGAATTCTTTGGGGCATTCACACAATTATTGTTATCTTTGGTGATAAGGAATGAGGGTCGGGAGCAGGTAACGACAAGAAGGAAGTTATTTTTTAAACATGTTGTGTGATACCTTTGTTACATTTTGTGTGCTATTTTTTCTTCCTTCTGGATCTGCGACTCCCTGCCAATGACCGTACTTTGAACCAGCAGCTGAGAGCACAGTCAACCATGATCTCTCTTTCTGTACACTGAGTCCATCCCAAACACGGTCCCTCCTTCTCTGCCATTGTGTCCGCATGCAAACCGATCTCGATCCGACCTCAATTTTTTTAACGATAAAAACAACATAACGGCTGTGTTTTGTTCACGTGGCATGAAGACCCACTCTTGTTTCCAAAGAGTCCACAGGGTGGTCTCGGTCTGGAATGTTACTGTTGGAATTGTTCGGGAACAGTTTCCATATTCTCTGCCTCCTTTCCATAAGTCATCGCAAGCTTTTTGCAGATTTTCTTCTTGCCCATTTCTGGGCTCGATTGTTTGTTTGTCTGCCACAATCATACTGAATCAGAAACGGGAACAAGAGGAAAGACACTGCTAAAAATACTTCAGATGTGATGGGTCCAGCATGAGTTATTGTCATAACTCCAACAATCTTGTTCTAATTATAGCCTTTTGGGGGTTTTAGTGCTTAACTAAAACCAGATTTCCGGCTGATCCTACTCCCTCAGGTCTAATGTGCTTCAATTTGTGCCGAGTCAGACAGTGAAGAGTTCCCAGTTCCGTATTTCTGAACCTCCCTAAGCAACACAATCGATCAATGTTTACCTATGTAGCCCTAAATCAACAAGTGTCTCAAAGGGCTGCACAAGCCACAACGACATCCTCAGTTCAGATTCCACATAAGGGCAAAGAAAAACTCACAACCCAGTGGGATGTCAATGTGAATGACTATGAAAAAACCTTGCCGCAGATGTGGGTGACCCCCCCCCCCACCTTCGCTGCAGGCCTGCAGACCCCCCCACACACACCAAATAAAATAGCTTTGAGGTCGATGAGCACAACAAATCTATTCCGTACATTCGGCACAGGCCCTGCGATGAGGTAGTGACATGTCCAGGGTGTACGGCGCCTTCCGCCCAAAAGGGAATAAGCGCTGTCGAGTTTTGAGAAAATTGAAATTATTTTTTTCAGTGCGTCTTATTGTCCAAAAAACACGATAATCTGAATTAAACTCTGAGAAAAAAGTTGTTAAAAAGTATTTTGCATCAAAATTATCAATCAATCAATGAATCAGTCATTCAATGTATACTTATATAGCCCTAAATCATGATTGTCTCAAAGGGCTGCACAGGCCACAATGACACCCACGGCTCAGTTTCCACATCAGAGCTAGGAAAAACTCAACCACCCCACCCCTAGGCGTCCCCAACTGATGCACAGATGAGTGGTGCACCCTGGGTCCCGACTTTGGACAGCCGGTGCCTCATCTGTGGTCACTGAATCTGTGCCCCAGGTGGCCCTTGGCAAAGGCCTAGTACCTGATTGCCCCCTATCCATAGATACGGTGAAGACCGGAAGATGGTAGATTTAAGAACTACCACAACGGCTGCGACGGCGGGAGAAGGCTGCATCAGAAATAGGTCCCTTTCGCTGCAGGCCCGCAGGCCACGCCCCTCCCCTCACACCAAATAAAATATATTTGAGGTCGGTAAGCACAAGCAATTTATTCTGTACATTCGGCACACCGGGCTGTAAGGCGCGCTGTCGAGTTTTGAGAAAATTGAAATGTTTTTTTTCAGTGTGTCTTATAGTCCAAAAAATACGGTAATCAGAGTTGATTCTTCTTCAGAAAAATACTCAATTAAAGGTAAATCTGTGGTCACCGAATCTGTGCCCCAGGTGGCCCTTGGCAAAGGCCTAGTATCAGACTGCCCTCTTGCCAGAGATAAGGTGAAGACCTCAACTGCATAGCAGGCGGAAGATGGTAGATTCAGGAACTACAACAACGGCTGCGATGGCGGGAGAAGGCTGCAGCAGAAAAGGGTCCCCTTCGCTGCAGGCCCTTAGGACACGCCCCCCACCAAATAAAACAGCTTTGAGGTACATTAGGCACATTAAACGCACCGGGCTATAAGGCACACTGTCAAGTTTTGAGAACATTGAAAGTATTTTTTTCAGTGTGTCTTATAGTCCAAAAAATACAGTAGTCTGAATTAAATACTGTGAAAAAAAGTTGAATCTTCTTCACAAAAATACTCAATTAAAAGTAAAAAATTATTTTGCATTAAAATTATCAATCAATCAATCAATCAATCAATCAATCAATCAATGTGTACTTATATATCCCTAAATCATGATTGTCTCAAAGGGCTGCACAGACCATAACGACATCGGATCCTGACTTTAGACAGCCAGCGCCTCATCTGTGGTCACCGAATCTGTGCCCCAGGTGGCCCTTGGCAAAGTCCTAGTACCTGACTGCCCCCTAGCCAGGGATACGGTTGAGACCCCAACGGCGGAGCAGGCAAAAGACGGTAGATTTAAGAACTACCACAACGGCTGCGATGGCGGGAGAAGGCTCCAGCAGAAAATGGTTTCCTTCACTGCAGGCCCGCAGGACACGCCCCCCACCAAATAAAATAGCTTTGATGCACCGGGCTATAAAGCGCACTGTCAAGTTTTGAGAAAATTGAAAATATTTTTTTCAGTGCGTTTTATAGTCCTAAAAATACGGTAACCTGAATTAAACTCTGACAAAAAAGTTGTTACTTCTTCACAAAAATACTCAACTAAAAGTAAAAAGTATTTTGCATCCAAAAAGTTACTGGAATGTAACAGAGTCAATGTGACGCGTGACTACTCTCTTTGAGGCGTCATTGTTCGTGAATATAGTGAACGTGAACGTGCAACAGGTGTCCCCGCCTGCGTTGCGGCGACAATTTTGGAATAGTTGTTTTTCATTAAAAGCCTTCCAGGGCATAATTATCCCAAGTCACGTGTTTTTTTGCGAACATGTTGTTTACTCGTCACCCATTAAGAATCAGTCCTTATGTGTGCGTACGTGTTACTACCCTGCTATCGTTTTGTTTTTGTTTGTTTTTTTATTCAACATTTACCTAACCAGGAAAAAAATCCCATTGAGATTAAGAACCTTTTTTTTTTACAAGGGACTCTTGGCCAAATGACAGAATTGACATCAAGTAAAACAGTTACAGTTTTTAACATAGGCTCCTTCAAATGCTCTCAGTTTAGATTTAAAAGCATTTTCAGTCACTGTGATAGTTTAAAACAAATAAAGTGCACTTTTGTGCATGATGTCACACAAGATATTTCAATAAGCTGCATATGTGGTAGGTTCCTGCGGACGTTATATCCTTCTGTTGTTGACTATTTTTTTTTTTCGGTGTTGATCTGGAAATAGTTGCTTCGGCATTTTGTTGGTGTGGCACCGAACGGAGATGTTGACATGCGGAGTTTCAAGCACTCCTTATTCTCGAGCGGGTGACATTTCAAATGATGCTTTTTGTAGCAACGCTTTTGCCGCATAATTTTTCAACATCTTCCCGCTTGAAGTCAAACCACCGCCAGACGATGGACCTTGTTGGGAATTAATCCTTCTTTCATTTGTTACCAGATGTAATAGTTCCAGGAGAGCCTTGTGAATAAAAGTGTAACAATGACACTGTCTCCTAGTGTTGGTTTGAAGGCCATCCCGCTCGAGAGTACAAGTCACAGTGGTGTGACTTGTACTCTCGAGTGGGATGGCTTTCAAACCAGTGACTTGTGTAGGGTGTACACCGTCTTCTGCCCGAATGCAGCTCCATTAAATAAAAACAATTATCACAGCCAACAACAAACTTAGTTTAAACTACCGTATTTGCTTGAATTGCCGCACATAGGTAGTCAATCCATCATTTTCTCAAACACATGACACACACCAAGTCAAATCAGCTCAGTTATTTTCCTTTTTTTTGACTGTTTTCCGTACCTTGGAGACATCACGGCATGCTAATCGATGCTAACATGCTATTTAGGCTAGCTGTATGTACATTTATAGCTATATTTGCATCCAGCCTTTCCCTCCGCCGACATTTAATGCCAAACAAACACTTACCAATCGATGGATTTAAGTTGCTCCAGTGTCACAAGATGCGAAAGTCCCGATCGTTTGGTCTGCACATTTTACCGGACAGGGCACAGAGATGTATGGATATCCTGCATATGTATTTCCAACAATAAAGTCAATGAAATCACAAAGGTGAATTGTGTTAATGTTATTGACTTATGTGCTAATCAGACATATTTGGTCGCGGCATGACTGCCAGTTAATCGATGCTAACATGCTATTTAGGCTAGCTGTATGTACATTTGTAGCTATATTTGCATCCAGCCTTTCCCTCCGCCCACATTTAATGCAAAACAAACACTTACCAATCGATGGATTTAAGTTGCTCCAGTGTCACAAGATGCGAAAGTCCCGATCGTTTAGTCTGCACATTTTGCCGGACAGGGCACAGAGATGTATGGATATCCTGCAGATGCATTTCCAACAATAAAGTCAACGAAATCACAAAGGTGAGTTTTGTTGATGTTATTGACTTATGTGCTAATCAGACATATTTGGTCGCAGCATGACTGCCAGCTAATAGATGATAACATTCTATTTAGGCTAGCTGTATGTATATTTGGAGGTATATTTGCATCCAGAGTTTCCCTCCACCAACATTAAATGCCAAACAAACACTTACCAATCGACAGATTTAAGTTGCTCCTGCACATTTTACCAGCGATGCTAAAGCAGACATGGCACAAAGATGCATGGATATCGTGTGATACTCAATCGTTGGTTAGAAGGCGATCACCGAATAGCGTCAATAGGTATTCGCTCAATAGTTTCAGTTTCTTCTTCAATTTCGTTTTCGCTATCTGCCTTCATACTCCAACCATCCGTTTCAATACATGCGTAATCTGTTGAATCGCTTAAGCCGCTGAAATTTGAGTCTGAATCCAAGCTAATGTCGCTACATCTCGCTGTGCTATCCGCCATGTTGTTTGTATTGGCATCACTGGATGACGTCACAGGAAAATGGACGGTGGCTTCACAGATGGCGAAAATCAGGCTCTTTAAAGCCTTTTTTCGGGATATTCCATGATAGGTAAAATTTAGAAAAAAAATTCAAAAAATAAAATAAGCCACTGGGAACTGATTTTTGTTGGTTTTAACCATTCTGAAATTGTGATAATGTTCCCCTTTAAGGTCCAAGCTAACATCACACTCAGATTTTTACTGCATGCCTTTGGTAAGTGCCGGAGTGACAAGAGGTTTTAAAATAATTAGCGCATTCTTACTTTTACCCCATGCCTTTGGTAAGCGCAGGAGTGAGAAAAGGTTTCAAATTAATTAGCGCCCTGGCGGCAATTCAAGGAAATATGGTAGTCCCGTTTCAGGAACTCGATTTCCTCCCACACTGCAAAAAGTCAGCGTTAAAAAACAGAGGGAAAAAAAATTAAAAAATGAGGGGTATTTCACTTGAATTAAGCAAAATTATCTGCCAATAAAACAAGAATATTAGGCTTGTCAAGACTTTCCAAAACAAGTAAAATTAGCTAAACTCAATGAACCCCAAAATACCTCAAAATAAGTATGTTCTCCCTAATAACAAGTGCACTTTTCTTGGTAGAAAAAACAAATATGTGACCTTTTTCTCGATATGTTGAAAAATATTCTTATATGAAGTACAAACCCCATTTCCATTTGAGTTGGGAAATTGTGTTAGATGTAAATATAAACGGAATACAATGATTTGTAAATCCTTTTCAACCCATATTCAGTTGAATGCACTACATTTTTTGCAAATAAAAATAAACAGAATTTCATGGCTGCAACACGTGCCAAAGTAGTTGGGAGAAGGCATGTTCACCACTGTATTACATCACCTTTTCTTTTAACAACAATCAATAAACGTTTGGGAACTGAGGGAACTAATTGTTGAAGCTCTGAAAGTGGAATTCTTTCCCATTTTTGTTTTATGTAGAGCTTCAGTCGTTCAACAGTCCGCGGTCTCAGCTGTTGTATTTTACGCTTCACACATTTTTGATGGGAGACAGGTCTGGACTGCAGGTGGGCCAGGAAAGTACCCGCACTCTTTTTTTACGAAGCCACGTTGCTATAACACGTGCTGAATGTGGCTTGGCATTGTCTTGCTGAAATAAGCAGGGGCGTCCAAGAAAATGACAGCACTTAGATGGCAGCATATGTTGTTCCAAAACCTGTATGGACCCTTCAGCATTGATGGTGCCTTCACAGATGTGTAAGTTACCCATGCCTTGGGCCCTAATGCATCCCCATACCATCACAGATGCTGGCTTTTGAACTTTGCGTCGATAACAGTATGGATGGTTCGCTTCCCCTTTGGTCCGGATGACACGATGTCGAATATTTCCCCCCAAAAATTGAAATGTGGATTCGTCAGACCACAGAACACTTTTCCACTTTGCCTCAGTCCATCTTAGATGATCTCGGGCCCAGAAAAGCCGGCGGCGTTTCTGGATGTTGTTGATAAATGGCTTTCGCTTTGCATAGTAGAGCTTTAACTTGCAGTTAGAGATGTAGCGGCAAACTGTATTTAGTGACAGTGGTTTTCTGAAGTGTTCCTGAGCCCATGTGGTGATATCCTTTAGAGATTGATGTCGTTTTTTTATACAGTGCCGTCTGAGGGATCGAAGGTCACGGTCATTCAATGTTGTTTTCCGGCCATGCTGCTTACGTGGAGTGATTTCTCCAGATTCTCTGAACTTTTGATGATATAATGCACCGTAGATGTTGAAATCCCTAAATTTCTTGCAATTGCACTTCGAGAAACGTTGTTCTTAAACTGTTTGACTATTTGCTCACGCAGTTGTGGACAAAGGGGTGTACCTCGCCCCATCCTTTCTTGTGAGAGACTGAGCATTTTTTGGGAAGCTGTTTTTATACCCAATCATGGCACACACCTGTTCCCAATTAGCCTTCACAGCTGTGGGATGTTCCAAATAAGTGTTTGATGAGCATTTCTTAACTTTGTTAGTATTTATTGCCACTTTTCCCAACTTCTTTGTCACGTTTTGCTGGCATCAAATTTTAAAGTTAATGATTATTTGCAACAACAAAAAAATGTCTATCAGTTTGAACATCAAATATGTTGTCTTTGTAACATATTCATATGGGTTGAAAATGATTAGCAAATCAATGTATTCCGTTCATATTTACATCCAACACAATTTCCCAATTCACATGGAAACGGGATTTGTATCATATCAGACCGAAAATAAGCAAATATCACCCTTATTTGAGATATTTAATCCAACTTAGATTTCAGTTTTTGCAGTGCAGCGTTCAAAGAAGAGTTCCACTGACAGAAACTGCCTTTGCATTGGTTTTTTTTTTTCCAACGTGACCGGCTGATTTTCTGCACACACACACACACGAGAGAACACAACATGCTAATTATATTTGTTCTGGGTGTAACAGTTGAGGCATTTTTTTTACATGTCAGCATTAAAAAAGCTCTTTGAAGGAAACTTTGGTGCAGAGAAAATACTCATTTGGAAGGCAAACTTGGCAGAAAAGTGCAAAAATAAATGACTGGCTATATGTCCTTTTTACTCCCGCACTAAATACAATTATTTGCGGGGTTTCAAAATGAGGTAAAAAAATACAGGTGAGTGAGTTTGTGTACCTTTTTCCGGTAAATTAAAAGAGTCACCGCCGGGAATGATTGGGTTGTTTATGATTTGGAATCCCCCCCACCACCCCCACATCCCCCCCCACCTGTGCTGGGAAAACAACTATTTATACCGTGAAGCATCCAGTCAGGATTTAGTTAATAGGATTGGGGCTGGTCCAGGTCTTGTTGGGGCTGGACTCTGTACCAGGATGTCATGTCTGATGGCAAGTCTCCTACCTGGACCGACTTCATAAAGACAGACCTTGGTCTGCTTGTTAAATGAAGCTGAAGGCTGAAACGGGAGCACTTGGACACAACAAAGAGGCTGGAAGGAAGAATGGGATGTATATATATATATATATATATATATATATATATATATATATATATATTTCAGTTTATTTAATAGGCGCCAGCGCCCCCCCGCGACCCCGAAAGGGAATAAGCGGTAGAAAATGGATGGATGGATAACCATTGTTTAATGTATTGTTGTTACTCAGCCAGCATTTGTGGGTCTGATTGACTCGTTTCAATGCCTCACAATCTAACGGTTTTATGTTAAAATACTGAACAGATGTTTACTTTATCCCAATAAACATCTGTTCAGTATTTTAACATCAAAGTTTTTGATGTTAAAAGAGTGTCACATTAACAAAAAAGAAAAAGATGCATCCGGCTTGGACTGGTCCTGGATCAAGCTTGGGCAGGTATTGGATCAAAATAGATATCCCCTCCCGTCACCTCCCAACGTACACAATGGAATTTTACACAAGCCCTTGGCTTGGTACAACGAAGACAGCCTCTGTCTGCTCGCCGGAAGTTTCCGAAAACGGAAACTTTTGGGATAAATTACACATAATTATCCTATCAGATGTTTATTGGAATAAGAAGAACGTTGCACGGAAGATTTTTCTCCCAGACCCTAGTGTGTGAATGTTGTCTGTCTATCTGTGTTGTCCCTGTGATGAGGTGGCGACTTGTCCAGGGTGCACACCGCCTTCCGCCCGATTGTAGCTGAGATAGGCACCAGCGCCCCCCGCGACACCAAAAGGAATAAGTGGTAGAAAATCGATGGATGGAGTTTTTGCATCTCACAGGGATACTTCTTTTGTGTTTCTGCACCTGCAGTTCCCACACAAGGTTGCAACATTGTTTGTCAACACTGTCTGCTCTCATTTTCTCGCACATTTTGACCCTCTGTATGTTCTGTGTACCTACACTCTGTCCCCCTCCTGTGTAGACCTGCTCTCTCTCTGTGTGTGTGTGTGTGTGTGTGTGTGTGCGTGCGTGCGTGCGTGCGTGCGGCGTGCGTGCGTGCGTGTGTGTGTGTGTGTGTGTGTGTGTGTGTGTGTGTGTGTGTGTGTGTGTGTGTGTGTGTGTGGTAAACATAACACAAATTTCCACACTTCTATTATCCCGGGATCCAACGGACCCGGACATCTTATATGTAATAGAAATGTATAGGGGGGGTGTATGGTGTGTGGTCATTAAAGATGTATTGTAATATATGTTCTTCACAGAAAATGAGTCAAAGTCAGTAAGTCTCAGTTGGAAAAACAAATTAATTGTATCATTTTTATTTTAATAAAGAATAAAAACGGGTCCCATGGACCCGAACACCACACAAGGGTTAAAAAAAACCGTTGATGACATAACTGCCTTCAAGAAACAATGGTTGTTGTAGTGCAGGCATGTCAAACTCAAGGCCCGGGTGCCAGATCTGGACCGCAAACACCTATAAATAACTTTAGGTCAATAAAGTACTTCATGTTTTCTCACGAAACATAATGGAATTGTAGCGACGCTGACTGGCGATAAAAATGGGACGGATCAAGCGAGAGGAGTTGTCATTTGCAGCAATCGTTTTAAGTGATTCGGACTTTGAAGAGGAAGGGCTTTGGTGGGAAAAAATGTCAAAGATTCAAGCAAACACGATCCCGAAAATCAGGAGCACCCTCTAGGGGTGAAGGTCTGAGTCAGAACCTGTGGTAAAATGGAAAAAAAAAGAGCAGGAAAAAACAAAAAAAAGTGAATTGTCTAATTAGTGTTCTATTTTGGATCCTCTTCTACTGATGTTTTTTATCGACATCCTTGTGTCAAGATGGGGGGGGGGGGGGGGGGGCAGCTTGCTGCGAAGTTGTTCTTCCAGGAAGGCAGACAGACGACACGGGACATGGCGTGCAGGTATAAACATGATTTAATCTTTAACTCAGAAAAGGTGAAAACAAAAAGGTGCAAAAGGCTAAAGCACAGCTTGACGAAGAAAACAAAACTAACACTAAGACTAAACTTTGGACATGAAACAAAAAACACTTACTGTGGCCTGAGAAGAGCAGCATTAAAAACCAGCATGGACTGAGCATGAAGAGAACAATGACCCCAGGCCGACTGACTGGCAAAGACGAGCTTAAATACTGCCTCTGACTAATGCTCGGGAAGCAGGTGAGCGGGAGAGCACTAATCAGAGACAGGTGAACACAATGAGTAACCAAGGTGACAAAACAAACAAGGAAGTGCAAACAGGAACTAATGGAGTCGTCATGGAAACTAAAAAAATAAAGGGTGCACAAAAACCAAACAGAACAGCCAAAACTTAACATGATTACCAAGACATGAGACCTTGAAGAAATCCCGAGGCGCTCCCAGGCCAGCCGGGAGACATAGTCTTCCTAACGTGTCCTGGGTCCTCCCCGTGGCCTCCTTCCGGTCGGACATGCCCTAAACACCTCCCTAGGGAGGCGTTTGGGTGGCAAACTGACCGGATGCCTGAACCACTTCATCTGGCTTCTCTCAATGTGGAGGAGCAACGGCTTTACTTTGAGCTCCCCCCGGATGGCAGAGCTTCTCACCCTATCTCTAAGGGAGGGACCCGCCAACCGGCGGAGGAAACTCATTTTGGCCACTTGTACCCGTGATCTTGTCATTTTGGTCATAATCCAAAGCTCATGACCATGAGAATGGGAACATAGATCGACCGGTAAATTGAGAGCTTCACCTTCCGATTCAGCTCCTTCTTCACCACAACGGATCGATACAGCGTCCGCATTACTGAATACGCCGCACCGATCCGCCTGTCAATGTCATGATCCACTCTTCCCTCACTTTCTGAACAAGACGCCGAGGTACTTGAACTCCTCCACTTGGTGCAGGGTCTCCTCCCCAACCCGGAGATGGCACTGCATCCTTTTCTGGTCGAGAACCATTGACTCTGGCTTGGAGGTGATGATTCTCATCCCAGTCGCTTCACACTCGGCTGCAAACCGATCCAGTGAGAGCTGAAGATCCTGGACAGATGAAGCCATCAGGACCACATCATCTGCAAAAAGCAGAGACCTAATCTTGCAACCACCAAACCAGATCCCCTCAACGCCTTGACTGCGCCTAGAAATTCTGCTTGGTGCAATTAAGGGATCAAAACTAAAATTGTATTTACTTAAATCCACTTTTTCTATGTGGTGAAATGAGCTCCAGTTTTATAGATCAGTGTTTCTTAACCATAGGGGTCCATCTTTGGGCTGTGAATGCCCCCTTGATGACCGCCAAAATGATCTGTTTCTCAGCTGTGATCCATATA
The DNA here is from genome assembly GCF_033978795.1 of Nerophis ophidion. Lineage (NCBI taxonomy): Eukaryota > Metazoa > Chordata > Actinopteri > Syngnathiformes > Syngnathidae > Nerophis > Nerophis ophidion. The sequence continues at coordinate 22,899,619 of NC_084615.1, forward strand.
TGGATGCAGCGGTACTCAGTTGTAATACTTTTTCCCACCACTTGTGGCGGTAATGACAATTTCAAACAAACAGAAGACGTCTGGAGCTAAAGTCATAAAGAAGTTTCTTAGTCACAACCATCTGCGCCTTATTGTGGACAAGACCAAGGAGCTGGTGATCAACTTCAAGAAGAAAATGACCCCTGTGGAGCCCATCAACATCCAGAGGCCGTGGCAGTAGTGGGGGAGTACAATTATCTGGAAGTCCACTTGAACAGCAGACTGGACTGGAAGGACAACAGCAAGAAGGGCATAAGCAAACTTGTTCCAGAGGAAGTTTAGGTTCTTTAACGTGTGCAGCAAGCTGTTGGAGATCTTTTTTTACTCTGTTGTGGCCAGTGCCCTGTACTTCGCAGTGGTTTGTTTGGGGGAGCAGCACCAGCAAAAGGGACTTAAACCGGATTGACAAACTATTGGCAAGCAGTTGGCGTTTGTTTCAGTGAGGGACAGGAGGACACTGGACAAACTGCTCCCCATCACGGATAATCCTGCCTACCCACTCCACCAGACAATTTCAACCTATACTCATTTCTAAGTTAATGATTATTTGCCCCCAAAAAATAAAATCCTAGTACAAACATTAAATATATTGTCTTTGCAGTCTATTCAATTGAACATAAATTGAAAATAATTTTCAAATCATTGCATTCTGTTTATGAATTACACAAGACCAGACTAGATCTGACCAATCCAAGTCAAAGACTGGATGTGACCAATCTAAGTCTATGACTAGATTTGACCAATCTGAGTCTCAGATTAGATTTGACCAATCTGGGTCTCAAAGTCTCAAACTACATCTGACCAATCCAAGTATAGGACTATATTTTACCAATTTGAGTCTTAGACTAGATCTGACTAATCTAAGTATTGGGCTGGATCTTACCAATCAGAGTCTTAGACTAGATCTAACCATCTAAATATAGGACTAAATCTTACCAAACTGAGTCTTAGACTAGATCTGACCAATCTAAGTCTCAGACTAGATCTGACCAATTTAAGTCTCAGACTAGTTCTGACCAATCTAAGTATAGGACTAGATCTGACCAATCTAAGTCTCAAACTAGATATGACCAATCTAAGTCTATGACTAGATGTGACTAATCTAAATCCATGACTAGATATGGCAAATCTGAGTCCAAGACTAGATCTGACCAATCCTAGTCTATGACTAGATATGACAGGTCTGACTCTAAAACTAGATCTGACCAGTCTAAGTCTGAGACTAGATCTGACCAATCTGAGTCTCAAACTAGATCTGACCAGTGTAAGTATAGGACCAGATCTGACCAATCTAAGCCTATGACTAGATATGACTAATCTAAGTCTAAGACTAGAGCTGACCAATCTAAGTATAGGACTAGATTTTACCAATCTGAAATCTTAGACTAGATCTGACCAATGTATGTATAGGACTAGTTTTACCAATCTGAGTCTCAGACAAGATCTGACCAATCTAAGTATAGGACTAAATTTTACCAATCTGAGTTTTAGACTAGATCTGACCAATCTAAGTTTCAGACTAAGTCTGATCAATCTAAGTCTAAGACTAGATCTTACCAATCTAAGTTTCAGACTAGATCTGACCAATATAAGTCTCAAACTAGATCTGACCAATCTAAGTATAGGACTGACTAGATTTGACTAATCAGCATCTTGGACTACATCGGACCAATCTAAGTATAGGACTGACTAGATCTGACCAATCTAAGTCTCAAACTAGATCTGACCAATCTAAGTCTCAGACTAGATCTGACCAATCTAAGTAAGACTAGATCAGACCAATCTAAGTATATGACTTGATATGACCAATCTGATTCTAAGACTAGTTCTGGCCAATATAAATCTAATACTAGATCTGACCAATCTAAGTCTAAGACTAAATCTGACCAAGCTAAGTCTATGAGCATGAACTGATGAAGCTTACTCAGATGAGAAGCGAAACATCTTCAAAGACAAACCAAACAGTCCAGTCCTGATCGATTGAATGCTCTGAGAACACATTTTACTATCTATTATAAAATTAGTTAAAATGGAATTCCTTTAGCACTGACTAATTTTATGTAAACTTATTTTTCATCAGTTTTTATCAGGGTTTTTTTTTTTCATTCGCATTATATTTGATCGGTACTTATTTTTGAGCTAAGTTTTGTGATTAACAAATTTGACAAGGTGTATCCTTGTTAAAGAGTAAGCAGGTTAGATATAATTATTGAATATGATCAAAACCAACATTACTAAATCCGTGTTAATATTCGAGTGGCCCCCTGTGGACTGGAAGACAACTAGGTCAATGAAGTTGATGAAGTCACACCCAGAGTCTGGCAATGAAAAGTACTAGTTATGTTTCTACTGTAAAAAAAAGTATTTTTTATCTTGGAAATGACTGCCAGGGTTATTTTCAGGTCCAAAAAAAAAACATACGATAACTTGTTGGTGACATTTTATTCATCTGGGTGACCATGGGGTCCCAATGTTCAAACATTTAATCACATTTCTAGAATTCAATAACATAAATTGCTGCCTAATTGGCTTCAATGATCCAATTAGATTTAGGATTGTTCAACGTCTTCCGTTTGACCCACATTTTTTAGACGTGCTCCGTCTCTTCAAACGTAAGGCGATTCAAATCCGAGCTGCTGACCTGCTGTCGTGTCTTCGCCTTACGCGGCTAATCCCGGGGCGACACTCAAACACGTCTCAAACTGACTCCCCTTTGTCCGCCCCGGGGCACCAAAACCCCCGCATGATTAGAGTCCCGGCCCACAACAGAATGTGCCTACGTGTTTGGAAAAGTGTACCTTAAAATAGACTTTAGGAAGGGGCTGTAGACGGTGGGGGGGGGGAATCGAGTTTAGGACCAAAATAAAAAAGAGCCATATTGTTCAAGTGAGGTCATCAGTGGAAAAATAACAAATTACGGGGCCCCCGGGCCTCCTTCCTCACGGGCAGCCGATGCTACCATATATCCCCTCCCGAAAGAAAAACAAGATGAGAATGAGACCCAGTAGTAAGGATTTCCACTTTTAAGAAAAAAAAACATTTGAATTCATTAATAAATTAACACAAACCCCGTTTCCATATGAGTTGGGAAATTGTGTTGACCCATATTCAGTTAAATATGCTACAAAGACAACTTATTTGGAACATCCCACAGGTGTGCAGGCTAATTGGGAACAGGTGGGTGCCATGATTGGGTATAAAAACAGCTTCCCAAAAAAAATGCTCGGTCTTTCACAAGAAAGGATGGGGCGAGGTACACCCCTTTGTCCACAACTGCGTGAGCAAATAGTCAAACAGTTTAAGAACAACGTTTCTCAAAGTGCAATTGCAAGAAATTTAGGGATTTCAACATCTACTGTCCATAATATCATCAACAAGTTCAGAGAATCTGGAAAAATCTCTCCACGTAAGCGGCATGGCCGGAAGCCAACATTGAATGACCATGACCTTCTCTCAGTATCAAAAACCGACATCAATCTCTAAAGGATATCACCACATGGGCTCAGGAATACTTCAGAAAACCACTGTCACTAAATACAGTTTGTCGCTACATCTGTCAGTGCAAGTTAAAGCTTTACTATGCAAAGTGAAAGCCATTTATCAAAAACATCCAGAAAAACCGCCGGTTTTTCTGGATGTTGTTAAGATGGACTGATGCAAAGTAGAAAAGTGTTCTGTGGTCTGACGAGTTCACATTTCACATTGTTTTTGGAAATATTCGACATCGTGTCATCCGGACCAAAGGGAAGCGAACCATCCAGACTGTTATCGACGCAAAGTTCAAAGGCCAGCATTTGTGATGGTATGGGGGTGCATTAGTGCCCAAGGCATGGGTAACTTACACATCTGTGAAGGCACCATTAATGCTGAGAGGTACACACAGGCTTTGGAACAACATATGCTGCCATCTTTTTCAGCTCAGCTTATTTCAGCAAGACAATGCCAAGCCACATTCAGGACGTGTTACAACAGCGTGACTTCATAAAAAAAGAGTGCGGGTACTTTCCTGCCCCGCCTGCAGTCCAGACCTGTCTCCCATCGAAAATGCGTGCCGCATTATGAAGTTGAACGACTGAAGCTCTACATAAAAAAAGAATGGGAAAGAATTCCACTTTCAAAGCTTCAACAATTAGTTTTCTCAGTTCCCAAATGTTAATTGAGTGTTGTTAAAAGGAAAGGTGATGTAACACAGTGGTGAACATGCCCTTTCCCAACTACTTTGGCAAGTGTTGCAGCTATGAAATTCTAAGTTAATTATTATTTGCAAAATAAAAAATAAAGTTTATGAGTTTGAACATCAAATATCTTGTCTTTGTAGTGCATTCAACTGAATAGGGGTTGAAAATTATTTGCAAATCATTGTATTCTGTTTATATTTACATCTAACACAATTTCCCAACTCATATGGAAACGGGGTTTGTCCAAGCTTTAATTTTCGTTAAATCCACAAAGCAAACATGGAGGTGCATTCCTCAGAAGGGCAGAGCACAGATGGTGAAGCAAACATCTCCTCCGGCTTCCACCAGGTGTGTTTAGGGCCGTCTGATCCGCCGCCGCCCAGCCCGCTCACCTCGGATGGCGATGAAAGGAGTTCCTTGGGTCGGTGAATGGACCTCTTGTACGTCCCGCGGCTGCATCAACGGCGTCATTGACGACCGTTTGTGTTGACTTTAACACCAAATATAGACGCGGCGCGCGACGTCATGCGCCCTCTTTAGAAAGCGTGACGGCCGGGTGGTATGACATCCTGCACAGCCAATCCTTTAGCACACATTTTTCCCCTTCAATTTAAGCCCAATAAGGATGATGGGGGGGGGGTGATGTCACGGTGCTACTGTAGCCTGTTTGTAACGGTCAATGATTGCAGGAGGAAGTGAGAATACACAAGTTAGAGACTGAGAGACAAAACAATTTGATGTTTTAAAGGGGAACATTATCACCAGATCTACTGTATGTAAGTGTCAATATATACCTTGATGTTGCAGAAAAAAGACCATATTTTTTTTAACCGATTTCCGAACTCTAAATGGGTGAATTTTGGCGAATTAAACGCATTTCTATTATTCGCTCTCACGGCAATGACGTCACATAGGTAGTCAATCCGCCATTTTCTCAAACACATTACAAACATCGAGTCAAATCAGCTCTGTTATTTTCAGTTTTTTCTACTGTTTTCCGTACCTTGGAGACATCATGCCTCGTCGGTGTGTTGTCGGAGGATGTAACAACACGATCAGGGACGGATTCAAGTTGACTTACGTGGAGTGTGCATCGATTAGCACGACATGCTATTTAGGCTAGCTGTATAAACATATTGCATCGTTATGCCTCATTTGTAGCTATATTTGCAACCAGCCTTTCCCTCCACCCACATTTAATGCCAAACAAACACTTACCAAGCGATGTATTTAAGTTGCTCCAGTGTCAAAAGATCCGAAAGTCCCTGGTCTGCACATTTTACCTGCGATGCTACGACAGACATGGCACAGAGACGTATGGATACCCTGAGACACTCAAAGCAGATGCAACGATAAAGTCAACGAAATCACAAATGTGAGTTTTGTTGATGTTATTGACTTATGTGCTAATCAGACATATTTGGTCACAGCATGACTGCCAGCTAATCGATGCTAACATGCTATTTAGGCTAGCTGTATGTACATTTGTAGCTATATTTGCATCCAGCCCTTCACACCACCCACATTTAATGCCAAACAAACACTTACCAATCGACGGATTTAAGTTGTTCCTGCACATTTTACCGGCGATGCTACGACAGACAGAGATGTATGGATACCCTGCGACACTCAATCGTTGGTTGGAAGGCGATAGCCGAATAGCTTCAGTAGCTATTTGCTCAATAGCTTCAGTTTCTTCTTAAATTTCGTTTTCGCTATCTGCCTCCCCACTCCAACCATCCGTTTCAATACAGGCGTATTCTTTTGAATCGCTTAAGCCGCTGAAATCTGAGTCTGAATCCGAGCTAATGTCGCTATATCTTGCTGTTGGCATCACTGGATGACGTCACAGGAAAATGGACGATGGATTTAAAGATAGCGAAAATCAGGCACTTTAAAGGCTTTTTTCGGGATATTCCATGATGGGTAAAATTTTGAAAAAAACTTTGAAAAATAAAATAAGCCACTGGGAACTGATTTTTATTGGTTTTAACCCTTCTGAAATTGTGATAATGTTACCTTTTAAGACAGACCTCCTCCAAGGCAGCACAACCTTTGCACGGTATTTACTCAGTTTGGCACACCTCTTGTACTCAATTATTGTTTCATCTGACATCACATGGACACAGATAAGACCTTCTGTGGTCAGATGAAACAACAATTGAGCTGTTTGGCCACAATACCCAGCAATATGTATGGAGGAGGAAAGGTGAGGCTTTTAATTCCAGGAACACCACACCTACTGTCAAGCATGGTGGTGGTAATATTATACTCTGGGCCTGTTTTTCTGCCAAAGGTTCCTGTTGAAGTGTGTGGTTTGTGTTTCCACCACATTTCATAGTTCAGAGTAGTTTATACAAGCCAGCCTGATGACGTAAGGAGTTCTACACTGATACCATGTAAATAAACAGACAATATTAGGTAGCGGGTATTTAAGTTAATGAAACAGGAAGCAATACTATACAAAACGATATGATTGATTAAACAAAGTGTATCGAATCGTTCATGAAAAGTCAAGATATTTTTTGTTCGCAATGTCCAACAGTCGGAGAGTCGGCCTCTCAGTAAGTAACAATATGTAAATAATAAATGTGAGTATTTATCTGTAAATAATAATATACAAACAATACATGTCAAGGTTAGTCTGTAAATAATATTATAACAATAATACATGTCAGTGTTTCTCTGTAAATAACAATAAATAAATAACAAATGTCAGTGTCTATCTGTAAAAAACAATATATAAATAATACATGTCAGTGTTTCTCTGTAAATAACAATGAATGAATACCAAATGTCAGTGTCTATCTGTAAATAACAATATATAAATAATACATGTCAGTTTTTATCTGTTAATAACAATATGGAAATAATAAAGGTCAGTGTTTATCTGTGAATAAAAATATAACAATAACACACGTCAGTGCTTTTCTGTAAATAACAAAATATAAATAATACATGTCTGTTTTTATCTGTAAATAACAATTTACAAATGTCAGTGTTTATCTGCAAATAACAATATATAAATAACACATGTCAGTGTTTATCTGTAAATAACAATATATGCAGAATAAATGTCAGTGTTTATATGTATATAACAATATTTCAATAATACGTGTCAGAGTTTATCTGTAAATAATAATTTATCAACAATATATGTTAGTGTTTATCTGTAAAAACCAATATGTAATAATACATGTCAGTGTTTATCTGTAAATAAAAATATATCAAAAATAAATGTCAGTGTTTATCTGTAAATATCAATATATACAATACTACATGTTAGTGTTTATCTGGTAAACATCAATTTGTAAGTAATAAATGTCGGTATTCATCTGTAAATAACAATATAACAATAATACATGTCAGTGTTTCTATGAATAAAAATATATAAATAACAAATATCAGTGTCTATCTGTAAATAACAATATATATATATATATATATATATATATACACACGTCTGTTTTTATTTGTACATAACAATATATAAATGTCAGTGTTTATCTGTAAATAACAATATATCAACAATACATGTCAGTGCTTATCTGTAAATAACAATATAACAGTAATACACGTCAGGGTTTATCTGTAAACAACAATATATAAATAATATATGTCAGTGTTTTTCTGTAAATACAATATATAAATAACAAATATCAGTGTCCATCTGTAAGTAACAATATATAATTAATACATGTCAGTGTATATCTGTACATAACAATATATCAATGTCAGTGTTTATTTATAAATAACAATATATACATAATAATTGCCAGTGTTTATCTCTAAATAAAAATATATAAATAATTAATGTCAGTGTTTATCTGTAAATAACAATATATAAATAATACATGTCAGTGTTTATCTGTAAATAACAATATGTAAATATTAAAAAGTCAGTGTTTATCTGTAAATAACAATATGTAAATAATAAAAAGTCAGTGTTTATGTCACACCAACAACACGAACACATCGGCTTTAGCATTAGCATTCTGTCCACTTGGGTTGAAGCTAACTACTACACAAATGCAGTGTCACTGACTACTTTAACAACACGTAACAAAATAAATAGTTAATATTTGATGTTATTTACCTTCGTTGCACTCGTGTGCTACCTCCTTCATTTCACATTTATGCGTAGTAAGCAGCTGAGGTTGTTACTTTGAGTCCGGGTTCACAGTCCTCCATATATACGTTTAAAAGAGTATGTTCACTTCTTGTAGCTTCGCATATAAAAAATGAAATTTGTAAAAATAATAAACAACAATAAAGTTAATATAGTTTAAAGACTAATGCTGAGTAAAAACACTGCAAAATAGTTCCACTGATCAGCGTTCTTCAGCACACAGACGCCCAACAAAAGTTCCTGGATTTCGAAAGTTCCTTTTGTTATTCTTTCGTTTTTCTTTCTTTCTGTTGTCAATTTTATTGTTGTATGAATAATTAAAGAAAAATGACATAAATACGTCGCCTCACATGTTCTGATGACGTGCTTGAAAGAGAAGTTTTAGGAAGGCCCCCAACTCTGTTCAACCAATCAGTGTTCGAAACCACAGCCCGCCCCCGAAAAGGTTCCGGATATCTTCAAAAAGTCCCACCTAGCTAAGAGGAACTCCGAAATGTTCCCGAAGAACTAAATCTACACGGGTAGTTTTTGGTGGAAACACAGAGGATCTTTACTGGAAAGTTCCTGGAAAAGGGCCTAACGTAAACATGAAGAATTGATTGTATTCTCTATCTTATTAAAAAACTACACTTTTAATAAACTATATATATATATATATATATATGTATATATATATATATATATATATATATATATATATATATATATATATATATATATATATATATATATATATACATATATTGTTAGTAATCCCACTGTTTACTGATGAGATTACAGGTGCTGCTCATATTATTAGAATATCATGAAAAAGTTTATTTATTTCATTGATTCCATTTAGAAAGTCAAACCTGTAGAATGTATACATTCAGTCCAAACAGACTGATACATTTCAAGTGTTTTTTGACTCCATGCCACGCCGTATTGCTGCAGCAATTCAGGCAAAAGGAGCTGCAACTAAGTATTGATTGCCGTACATGCTGAAACTTTCCATGTTCATACTTTTCAGTTGGTCCACATTTCTAAAAAATATTTTTTGGTACTAGTCGTAACTAATATTCTAATTTTCTGAGATACTGAATTTGGGATTTTCAGTAATTTTCAGTACTAATCATCAAAATTTAAAGAAATAAACATTTCAAATATATCTTTATGTGTGTAATGAATTGATATAATATGTAAGTTTCACGTTCTGAATATAATTACTGAAATAAATCAACTTTTTCATGTAATATGAATAATATGAACAGCACCTGTACTTGGCGAGCACCGTTTTGTCCTACTAATTTCAGCGGTTCTTGAACTCACCGTAGTTTGCTTACGTCTACAACGTTCTCCTATGCTGCCACAGAAAGACGTGTTTTATGCCAAGGCTTCTTTGTCTCATTTTGTCCACCAAACATTTTCTGCTGTGCGTGAATGCAGAAAGGTGAGCTTGGTTGAGGATTTTGACTTCTTGGAGTACTTTTAGGCATATTTGGTCAATCCATTAATGCAAGCAAATCGATGCTAACGTGTTATTTAGGCTAGTTGTATGTACATATTACATCATTATGCCTCATTACATCATGTGTTGTCTTCATTATAACACGTATACAAGACTTTTAAAGTCATTTTGATAGTAGGCTAATATAACTAATATAAACACTTACATCATGTGTTGTCTTCATTATAACACTTATATAAGACTTTTAAAGTCAATTTTGATAGTAGGCTAATATAGCTAAGATAAACACTTACATCATGTGTTGTCTTCATTATAACACTTATATAAGACTTTTAAAGTCAATTTTGATAGTAGGCTAATATAACTGATATAAACACTTACATCATGTGACGACTTCATTATAACACTTACATAAGACTTTTAAAGTAAATTTGATAGTAAGCTAATATAGCTAATATAGACACTTACATCATGGGTTGTCTTCATTATAACACTTATATAAGACTTTTAATGTCATTTTGATAGTAGGCTAATAGAGCTAATATAGACACCTACATCATGTGTTGCTTTCATTATAACACTTATATAAGACTTTTAAAGTCATTTTGATAGTAGGCTATTATAGCTAATATAGACACATTATGTGTTGTCTTCACACATATATAGGTCTTTTAAAGTCATTTTGATAGTAGGCTAATATAACTAATATAGACACATCATGTGTTGTGTTCATTATAAAACTTATGTAATACTTTTAAAGTCATTTTGATAGTAGGCTAATATAGCTAATATAGACACTTACATCATGTGTTGTCTTCATTATAACACTTATATAAGACGTTTAAAGTCATTTTGATAGTAGGCTAATATAGCTCATTTAGACACTTACATAATGTGTGGCCCTCATTATAAGCTGTATAAGGCTTTTAATTTTACAGACAGATTTTTTATTTTAAATTGTTGGTCCAATATGGCTCTTTCAACACGTTTGTGTTGCTCACCTCTGGACTATAAACTGACAAAAAAACATAAGTGATATACACATAATCTTCCTCAGCGGGAGACGAACAATTCTTTGTACTATCGGAGCCGTTGCACCACAAACGGTGACACCACTTCCTGTTCTCACACCACTGTTGATAACCATTACTCGTCGTCATAGAAACCGCCTATAGCAACCAGAAAAAAAGGACAAACTTTGGCAGAAAAAAACACAACTCAAAAAGGGGATGGGGGGGTTATGAGTTATTCTAACTTTACAGTTTGACATTGGCTAAAAATAAGTTTCGTTCGACCATAGTGTTGTTCCATAATGTCCGTCACAGGCGGTGGGTTTAAAGCGGGGGTTGGGATTTTACATCGGACAAACGGTCTGGGTCTGGTCATGACTGAGGGGTTTCCCAAGTCGGACCAAGGCTTTCTTTTTCATTTTCCCTTTCCAGCTCTCTCCTATCTAAATGCTCCGCCCTGTCTGAGAGGTGGGAGCCTGCCTGCCTGCCCCTCGTTAATGCCCATATAAGGCGTTTCGATTAGGACCCCGGCCCCCGCTTCTCCCTGGGAGCTGAACAGTAGGTGTTTCCCGAGGCTCCTGCTGGGCTCAGACACAGAGAGGAAGCCAAACAGGAAGCAGATAAAAAAAAATACAAAAAAATAAAAAGCTGGGGATGACAACATAGCTTGTTTTTTTTTCAACTCCCTACGTCTGTTCACAGGGAGGGGGGAAGGGTATGTTATGGCTGAGACGGGAGTCTGGGACGGGAAAGGGGGACTTATTTAAAAAAAAAAAAAAGTGTCTCACTCAGCAGAAATTGAGAAGAGAAACCATTTCCTTGTCAGCCTCTCTCTGCATCCGCGTCTCAGTATCTTACAAAAGTGAGTACACTGCAATTATTAAAGTATACTAAATATATATCTCCACACACCTACATTGTTAAAATAGAGGGTTTTCGCTAGAGATGTCCGATATTGTCTAACTCTTAATTACCGATACCGACATCAACCGATACCGATATATACAGTCGTGGAATTAACGATAGCGCATGAGGAGGTTGAGGTGGGCAAGGTAAGGGTAGCGGGGGGTGTACATTGTAATGTCCCGGAAGAGTTAGAGCTGCAAGGGATTCCAGGTGTTTGTTCTGTTGTGTTTATGTTGTGTTACGGTGCAGATGCTCTGCTGAAATGTGTTTGTCATTCTTGTTTGGTGGGGGTTCACGTATTTGTAACAGTGCTAAAGGCCTACTGAAATGAGATTTTCTTATTTAAACAGTGATAACAGGTCCGTTCTATTTGTCATACTTGATAATTTCGCGATATTGCCATATTTTTGCTGAAAGGATTTAGTGGAGAACATCGACGATAAAGTTCGCAACTTCCATCCATTTTCTACCGCTTATTCCCTTTTGGGGTGGCGGAGAGCGCTGGCACCTATCTCAGCTAAAATCGGGCGGAAGGCGGGGTACACCCTGGACAAGTCGCCACCTCATCGCAGGGCCAACACAGATAGACAGACAACATTCACACTCACATTCACACACTAGGGCCAATTTAGTGTTGCCAATCAACCTATCCCCAGGTGCATGTCTTTGGAAGTGGGAGGAAGCCGGAGTACCCGGAGGGAACCCACGCATTCACGGGGAGAACATGCAAACTCCACACAGAAAGATCCCGAGCCTGGATTTGAACCCAGGACTGCAGGAACTTTGTATTGTGAGGCAGACGCACTAACCCCTCTGCCACCGTAAAGCTAAGTTAGCAACTTTTGGTCGCTAATAAAAAAATAGCAGACGATGTGCGCGTGACACGTGACGTCACCTTTGCATGGGCTCCTCACATCCTCACATTGTTTATAATGTGAGCCTCCAGCAGCAAAAGCTATTCGGACCGAGAAAGCGACAATTTCCCCATTAATTTGAGCGAGGATGAAATATTTGTGGATGTGGAAAGAAAAAGGCAACGGCTCCAGGCGGCGGAAGTGGGACCGTTTCAGATGTAATTAGTCACATTTACTAGGATAATTCTGGAAGATCCCTTATCTGCTTATTGTGTTAATAGTGTTTTAGTGAGATTGTAAAGTCATACCTGAAAGTCAGATGGCTGCGGTGAACGCCAGTGTCTCTCAGAGAAGTCAATGGAGGAGCCAAAATCACAGCTGCCTTTTTGAGCTGCAGGAGGAAGTCCCATAATCCGCTGAAGTCTACAGTAAGAGCCGACTTAATATCACAAAAACTTGCTGGTTGACGTAGAGAAACATGTTCGCCTGACCGCTCCGTGTTAAAGCTTCACAACAAACAAAGAAACACAGGCTGTGTTTCGGTGCTAAAGGCAGCTACAATCCACCGCTTTCCACCAACAGCATTCTTCTTTATAGTCTCCATTACTAATTGAACAAATTGCAAAAGATTCAGCAACACAGATGTCCAAATTGCTGTGTAATTATGCGATGAAAAGAGACGACTTTTAGCCGTAAGTGGTGCTGGGCTAATATGTCCCCTCCAACCCGAGACGTCACAAACACGCGTCATAATACGCGTCATCATTCCGCGACGTTTTCAACAAGAAACTCTGCGGGAAATTAAAAATTGTAATTTAGTAAACTAAACCGGCCGTATTGGCATGTTTTGCAATGTTAATATTTCATCATTGATATACAAACTATCAGACTGCGTGGTCGGTAGTGGTGGGTTTCAGTAGGCCTTTAAAGTTGTTTATACGGCCACCCTCAGTGTGACCTGTATGGCTGTTGACCAAGTATGCCTTGCATTCACTTGTGTGTGTGAAAAGCCGTAGATATTAGGTGATTGGGCCGGTATGCATAGGCAGTGCCTTTAAGATTTATTGGCGCTCTGTTCATCTCCCTATGTCCGTGTACCACTTCGTACGGCGGCGTTTTAAAAAGTCATGAATTTTACTTTTTGAAACCGATACCGATAATTTTGAGACCGATACCGATAATTTCTGATTTTACATTTTAAAGCATTCATCAGCCGATAATATCGGCAGTCCAATATTATCGGACATCTCTAGTTGTCGCCATACCAATATTTTGGTACCGGAACCAAAATGCATTCCGATATTTTCAATACTTTTCTTAACCAAAAATCTTACAATACATTAAACATATGTTTTTGTTATTGCAATCCAAGAACAACTTAGTCATTTAATAAAATACTGAACATACTGGACAACTTTTCTTTTAGTAGTAAGTAAACAAACAAGGGCTCCAAACAAGGGCGCTGACATATGGGGTCAAATATTGTGTCATTTATCATTCTATTATTTTATCAAAATTATGAGGGACAAGCTGTAAAAATAGATTATTAATGTACTTGTTTTTTTTTTACTGTTAATATCTGCTTGTTTTCCATTTCAACATGTTCTATCTGCCCTGTAATGAGGTGGCAACTTGTCAAGGGTGTACACCGCCTTCCGCCCGAATGCTGCTGAGATAGGCTCCAAAGAGATGCTGTGAGGATAAAAAACACTGATGTGTACGCTATTGTACTTGGTATCATTACAGTCGATGTCATGGCGTTTGTTTACATCCAGGAGCATCAGCTTTTGTTAGCGGTGAGCTATTTTATCCTCCTACGGTGTGTAGCGAAGCATGTTTAGCTATTCCTCGTCCTGCAGGGATAATACTTGTAAGAAACTTACTTTATTTGTCGCCAGAGGCGGGGATTAGTGATTTAGAAGTAGCTAAAACACGGACTGACTGCGGATGGACGTTAACGGCTAGCTAGCCATCTCTTGAAGCACCTCCTCTTGAGGGTGTTTCAGTCTTATAGCTTCACCTTTATTTTTACAAATTAAAAACCGGTTGCTTAACCATGTGGTAACCTGCTCATGAACATGACAACGTTTCTTCCCGGCACATGTTTTTGTGGTTGTTCATACGGTAATTAATCCCAATCTTCTAAACCACACGGATCGGTTTTGTTGGCATGAGTTTTACGAACTGGCCTTTCACGTGTGGCATATACAAAAATAAGTGCATGAAAAATGCAACTCACCTTAAGGCTGAATTAGGGAGAGCCCAGGCCTATTTCTTTGTTTAAGAAGATGGAATGTTTTGTATTCTCGGCATGCCATCCGCACTGTGGACCAACCTCTGTCAAGCTCCGCCCCTTAGTTATCACACCACCAAGTTTGGCACGCTAACAAAAAAAAAAATGCCAAAGCTTGATTATGACTCTTAAGTGTTTATCGAAATGTTTACTTTCCTTCCTTATAAGGTCATGTTTGTAACTTTTACTCGGCTGCCAGGAGGGTGCTAACATTTTCTAATGGCTTGTTGGCATTATACCCCGCCCCTTTTGCGACATTCAGCCCGCAAACCACGCCCCACTTAAGACACATTAGATTGTTTTGTTGGCGGCGAATGATAGCGATTTGCAGCAATGGGCAAACTACTTGGAAAATGTAGTACACTTAACTAGAAGTTACTCTCCATTAAATGTACAAACCTTGTTTTCCATATGAGTTTTTTTTTTACAAATAATAATTAACTTAGAATTTCATGGCTGCAACATGTGCCAAAGTAGTTGGGAAAGGGCATGTTCACCACTGTGTTACATCACCTTTTCTTTTAACAACACTCAATAAACGTTTGGGAACTGAGGAAACTAATTGTTGAAGCTTTGAAAGTGGAATTATTTCCCATTCTTTTTTTATGTAGAGCTTCAGTCGTTCAGGAGTCGTATTTTACGCTTCATAATGCGCCACACATTTTCGATGGGAGACAGGTCTGGACTGCAGGCACGCTGTTGTAACACGTGCTGCATGTGGCTTGGCATTGTCTTGCTGAAATAGGCAGGGGCGTCCATGAAAAACACGGCGCTTAGATGGCGGCATATGTTATTCCAAGACCTGTGTGTACCTTTCAGCATTAATGGTGCCTTCACAGATGTGTAAGTTACCCATGCCTTGGGCACTAATGCACCCCCATACCATCACAGATGCTGGCTTTTGAACTTTGCGTCGATAACAGTCTGGATGGTTCGCTTCCCTTTGGTCCGGATGACACGATGTTGAATATTTCCAAAAACAATTTTGAATGTGGACTCATTAGAACACAGAACACTTTTCCACTTTGCATCGGTCCATCTTAGATGATCCCGGGCCCAGAGAAGCCGGCGCCATTTTCTGGATGTTGTTGATAAATGGCTTTCGCTTTGCATAGTAGAGCTTTAACTTGCACATACAGATGATTCCACACAAGGTTTAAACGTGAGCAGGTTGCAAAAAGCCCCTTTAAGCTTCGGATTCAAGCGGAGAAGGGCAGCCGAGTGGACTGCGATGTCCGTCCAGATCATCTTTTGTTATTAGACATACAGTATCGGTGTGGAATACACGCACGTGCCTCCTTAATTCGCCTGTAAATGAATATCGCCACACATCCCGCCGATGTAAAATCCCTTGAGTCCATTCAATTATCTTGCCTCTGTTCCCCCAAGGAAGCATGGAAGGTGTTAAGTAGAAGATGAAAGAAGGTCTTAAAGCGCTGCAATAAATAGAACTTAGGTACGGATTCGACCTTCTCCCATGAAGAAGAACGACCCGGTTAGGGCGACAACACAAACAGCTGACAAAGGTAGTAACCTTCAGGTTTTAAACGCCATGCCAGCCCGAACTGAGGTCCATGCTATTAACAACTAAGAGCATGCAAATGAAGTAAACCAACGGAAACTACAGGGTGGGTTTTTCTTGTAGAATTAAGTCACAAACATGACCCTGCAGTTGCGGGTTGTGTGAGTCATGCTTTCACTCTGATAGTGCAGTCAGTTTCTTTTTTGCAATGCAAACCCACACCATTTTGCTACGGAGCAGCAAGACGCTGTTGTTGATGTTTTTGTTGAGGCTGGTAACCAGGCATGTGTAGGCAAAAATATGACTCATCCAGAGAATAACTGCCAGATATACCAGAACTGATAGTGTCTGCAAAAAAATGTTAGTATTTGAAGTCTGTTCTCAGGACAATTAAAATCAATTTTGTATGCAACTTCTTCACTTATGATACAAATATTAGTGTCACAATCCGCTAAGCGGATCGTTTATTGTTTTGCCGTTTATATGTGTTTGTTCATGTTTAGTTCTGGACTCTGTCGATTCGTTGTGTTTGAGCACTTCCCCGTTTGTTTAGTCACCATGGCAACGTAGTGTGCTCCTCCTGACGGGCTCCTGTCACACACCTGTTTTTGATTATTATTTGTGTATTTAAGTCCACCTGATTCCTCAGTTCGTCCTCGGCTCATTACTTGCTTTTCGCAACACGTCACGTTTTGTATCCTTTGTCCTCGATTATTTTGTGCTAAGTTCCGCCTTAGCTTCACGTGCATGTGGCACGTCGTTTAATGTTTTCTGTTTCCTGCTACATTTTAGCATTAGCTTTCCGTGCATTGGCACACGCTTTGTTTTTCCCCTTTTTGCACCAGTGTTCTTTTGTTTTATTATATTAAAACTTATTCCTACCTGCAATCCTGCTGACGGGTCGTGTGTGCATCCATGAAGTGGCAACTCCGCGCAGCAAGTGCGCCGCGAAGCATGACAGAATGAGCCGAGCCAACAAAGGCCACTTCGCACTCCTCCAGCCCCAGCCAGAGCAGGTGTTCCTCTCCGAGGAAGAAGAGATGGAAATCTTCCGGGAGCTCCTAGCAGACTCTTGTCCATGGGAGAGCGAGGACGACATTGAGCTGCCGGAAGAGGATCTCCCGGCCGAAGCAGTGGTGGCCTGGGAGCTATTCATGGCGAGGATAGCGGACGCGGAGGAACGCTTTCGCTCCCAGTCTCAAGCCACCCCGACATTCCCCTCAGCGCGCTGCACACCGCTTGGTGACGTCACACCACCCAGGAGGAGAGGACTCCAGCGGCAGTCAGGCGCCGCGCAGGGGCGTGCACAAAAGGAGTGCAGGACTTTCCCCTCAGCAGCGACTGCCAGGTGCTTTCCATGTGGCTTTTCCTCCCCGGCACCTGCTGTAAATCTGCCTGAGGGACGCGTGCGGTGCACACGCACAAGGCCAGCTCCCAGGCTTCCAAGCGCCCACCCTCCCATGCCCTCGACTGCCTCCAAGCGCGCACAAATTCCCCCCCCCACCAGCTCCATCTGGCATCTGGAATCTGCTTCCTGAGGGGGGGGGGGAGGCTGATGGCGTGTCAGTGGCACAGACGGACCTCCTTCCATTGAAGTTGCTGCCTGCCTTGCCGCTGGCTCCGCCCGCACCAACAGACGAGCCACCTGCACCAATGCTAGCACCTAGCCCGATGACAAGTCCATGTCCAAGGCTAGCCCCAGTGCCAGCACCACGTCAACTTCCAACGCCAAGCCCACTGCTAAGGCTAATCCCAGTACCGGCACCACGCCAACCTCCCACGCCGGCACCATGCCAACCTCCCACGCCGGCACCACGCCAACCTCCCACGCCGGCACCACGCCAACCTCCCACGCCGGCACCACACCGGGCTCAACCTCAAAGTCCAGGTGCAAGCCGGCCTCCGAGTCCAAGTCCAGGTGCAAGCCGGCCTCCGAGTCCAAGTCAAGGTGCAAGCCGGCCTCCGAGTCCAAGTCCAGGTGCAAGCCAGCCTCCGAGTCCAAGTCCAGGTGCAAGCCGGCCTCCGAGTCCAAGTCAAAGTCCAAGCCGGCCTCCGAGTCCAAGTCAAAGTCCAAGCCGGCCTCCGAGTCCAAGTCAAAGTCCAAGCCGGCCTCCGAGTCCAAGTCAAAGTCCAAGCCGTTCTCCAAGTCGGCCTCCAAGCCCAAGCCGGCCTCCAAGTCGGCCTCCAAGCCCAAGCCGGCCTCCAAGTCGGCCTCCAAGCCCAAGCCGGCCTCCAAGTCGGCCTCCAAGCCCAAGCCGGCCTCCAAGTCGGCCTCCAAGCCCAAGCCAGCCTCCAAGTCCAAGTCCAAGACGACACCCGGGTCCAGGTCGACGTCGATGTCCTGGTCAGCGCCGAGGTCCAACTCGGGGTCCAGGTCCACGCCAAGCGTCAGGTCTTCCTCCTCGCCAGGCGCATCTGCCTCCACGTCGGTCCTGGGTGTGGCCGTGCCCGGGTTGTCCACCTCGCTGGGCACTTCCATCTACACGGGTGTGGCCGTACCACGGGCGTCCTCCTTGGCGGGTGCATCCACCCCCACGCCGGCTATGGTGGTGGCCCTACCCAGGGCGTCCTCCTCGCAGGACGCGCCCTGGTCCTCGTCAGCCACGGATGTGGCCTCTGCGGGCCCGCCCGCCTAAACTTTTGTGGTGGCGGCGTCCCACCCGCCGCCGCTGCCTGTGGTGTCCTTGGTGGAGTCAAGGATGCAGGACTTTTCAGCCCTCCACCAGGTCCTCCCTCCGCCCTCCCTTCTCTTTTGGACTGTCTAGTTGTGGGGGGGGTTTGTACTTTGGGATTTTTGGGGTGTATAAAATAGTCAGGAGTGTCATGAATACAAAGGATTCTGGGTATTTGTTGTGTTGCGTTGATGTTGTGTTACTGAGAGGATGTTCTCCCGAAATCTGTTTGTCGTTCTTAATTGGTGTGGCTTCAAAGCGTTGCGCATATTACTAAGAGTGTTAAAATTGTTTATATCACCACCATTAGTGTACTCTGTGTCACCCAGTATGCCTTGCAGTCGTGTGCGTGTTGCCGCGGAAGCCACACACAACATGATGCTGGACTGACAAGCAGATCGTGTATAATGTAGAAGGCGACAAAACCAATGGCTTCATAGCACGCACTAATATTTAATATCTGGGTGACTGCCGGCAGTCATTCAAGAGAATAATAGCGTCTCCTATTGTCTTCTACGCTTTATGACACGGGTCTTAAATGGCACTTTGAATGTCAAAGGATACCAATTTCAGGACCATGTATATCAAATATCTCCGGATGGTTCAACCGCCACCCGCCCGAATCTATTTAAAATGTATTTTTTCGTCATGTCAACCGCCCGACCCACGGTTTACCCGTGGACTCCGCGGATGAGGCCGCAAAGTGCGCATCTCTAACAAGCGTGGACGACAGCAGCATGAGAGGTTTACTGGCAACGCTTAAAGACCTCATCAGACCACCGCGAGCGCAGCATAACCACAACCAGAGTGTGTTGTTTGCTGGTGCTGTAGCCGTGGCTAACAAGCAAGCTTGTTCGGTGACTGACTAACATCACCATGTCTATGGTTTGGGATTATTTTAAAGTGTGTCCGACAAATAAAAAAACTGGCAATTTGCAATGACTGCCACAAGTCGGTTATGCTAGGAGGAACCAATACCACTTCCTTTAATACGAGCAAGTTGCTCTCCAACCTCTTCAAGAATCATAAGGAGGTACACGATTAATACAAGTGGAAGATGGATGAAAAGCAAACAGCGAAACAGTTGTCGCTTAAAGACCCCACCGAGAAAAAACAAAACTACAACAAAAGCCACCCCAGGGTAAAGCTCACATTGTCAGGGACAACACGCGCAATACGGCAAAAGCTATGATGGAGTTTGGTGTGGCTAGTCAGCCCTGCATGGCTCAAACTTGCAGTGAACTGAGCTGCCCTGTCTTAACGCAGCATTTCAGAAGCTCTGGCTGACTGGTAGGCCACTTCAAGCACTCACCACCAGCTTGCAGCAGATTTGTGTTACTCATACAAATACGTAAGAGCAGGGCAGACTGAGCCCAGTTTATTATTTTCTGTTATACAGTATGCCAGGCAGGCTTGCACTAAAGGAGGACTATGTTATTGTTTACTTTATTACTCAGGTATACTCTGGACTGAAGCTGTGTGCCTTCATTGTTTATGTAGCTGTTGTTTTGCGGCATGTTTAAAAAAAATAAAAAATAACGCACTCTGTGAAAGTCAAAGTATAGTATTTCCAATAGTTGTAGTGGGTATCTGGATTATCTCAGAGAGAGCATGTCCCAAATTCCAAGCTTGCTGTATTGAGGTATGTTAAAGAAAAATAATGGACTTTGTGACTTCAATAATAAATATGGCACTTTTTTTCCATAACTTGAGTTGAAGTTGTTCTCTTATTTTGTAAAACCATTTTACATGGTTTAATCGTCACAACAAAAAAAGGCGTAATAATGTGTTAATTCCACGACCGTATATATGGGTATAAGTTTAATCAATCAATCAATGTTTACTTATATAGCCCTAAATCACTAGTGTCTCAAAGGGCTGCACAAACCACAACACAAACCACTACGACATCCTCAGTAGGCCCTCATAAGGGCAAGGAAAAACTCACACCCAGTGGGACATCGGTGACAGTGATGACTATGAGAACCTTGGAGAGGACGATAGCAATGGATGTCGAGCGGGTCTAACATGATACTGTGAAAGTTCAATCCATAATGGATCCAACACAGCCGCAAGAGTCCAGTCCAAAGCGGGTCCAACACAGCAGCGAGAGTCCCCTTCACAGCGGAGCCAGCAGGAAACCATCCCAAGCGGAGGCGGATCAGCAGCGCAGGGATGTCCCAAGCCGATACACAGGCAAGCGGTCCATCCTGGGTTCAGACTCTGGACGAGCGGTCCATCCTGGGTCCCGACTCTGGACAACCAGTACGTCATCCATGGCCACCGGATCGGACCGGACCCCCTCCACAAGGGAGAGTGGGACATAGGAGAAAAAGAAAAGAAACGGCAGATCAACTGGTCTAAAAAAAAAAAAAAAAAAGTTGTTATCGGAATCGGTAATTAAGAGTTGGACAATATCGGATATCGGTGGAAAACCCAATATCGGACATATCTGGCTGTTACCACTATTAATCGAATACAATATCAGCACAAATCTTAATTGTTCAGTAGTGTCTATAAAATATGTAAGGCATTTACTTTTGTGCAGCTCCAGACAGATCTAGTCCAGTATGGCTTTTTCAACATTTTGAGTTCCCGACCCCTGGCCTAAATGAACCACGGCTGCCCATTGCAGCCCCATGATGCTACCACCACCATGCTTGACTCTTTGACTAACCAAGCTTCATACATGGGATAATATTCTTTAGTAATGACCGAGAAAAACTCCAAAAGCATCATTCACCCGCCTGTCAACAGCCTCACCAGGAACCACGATGACTTGTCTGAGGAGGATCTCAGAGACCGTTTCAAGACACTCATCACAGCAGCTGACAAAGCCATGGAAGCCAATGACAAGGCCGAGGCCAAACTTCTGACACAGCTCAAAGATGGAGAACCTGAACTTCACCCAAGTGCAACAAGAAAATCTGGATAATACCTCAAAGGAGTGTGAGTCAAAGCGGGCGAAGGTAAAAGGTGAACTGCAGAAAGCCCTGTGGGACAAGTTTGGAAAAATTCAATCAATCAACCCCTAGGGGAGACCGAAAGCAATGGACGTTGAGTGGGTCTAACATAATATTGTGAAAGTCCAGTCCATAGTGGATCCAACATAATAATGAGAGTTCAGTCCATAGTGGGGCCAGCAGGAGACCATCCCTGGCGGAGATGGGTCAGCCTTGCAGAGATGTCCTCAACCGATGCACAGGTGAGCAATCCACCCCGGGTCCTGACTCTGGACAGCCAGCACTTCATCCATGGCCACCGGACCTGTGCCCTCCCTTCCACCAGGGAAAGGGGGGCAGAGTAGAAAAGAAAAGAAACGGCAGATCAAGTGGTCTAAAAAGGGGGGTCTATTTAAAGGCTAGAGTGTACAAATGTGTTTTAAGATGGGACTTAAATGCTTCTACTGAAGTAGCATCTCTAACTATTTTATTCCATAGTACTGGAGCCCGAATAGAAAAAAGGCTCTACAGCCGGCAGACTATTTTTTGGGGCTCTGGGAATCACTAATTAGCCGGAGTTGTTTGAAAGCAGATTTCGTGCCAGGACATATGGTACACAATGCAATTGGCATGATAGTGTCACGGTGGGTAAAACTGGTGGACCCAAATGCAGAAAAGACAAGCTGAGGCTAGCAGGCTGTGGCTAGCAGGCTGAGGCTAGAAGGCTGAGGCTGGCACACACAGCAGGTAGGGAACTGAAGGCAGAGGAAAAAACAGGGGTAAGATGAGGAGCCCAAAAACACAAAAATGGCAGGTTCGCAAGATTTTCAAAAGTCCTAGAATTCTAGGACAAACGGGCGAGAAGCGTTACCGCATCTGGAAAGGTGAAACGATCTGGCTATCGCACCGAGTGAAGTCCAAACATTTGTAGGCTGCAGATGATGAGTTGATGGCAGGCAGGTGGGTGATTAGGGTGCTGGGATCAGCTGTGCCAGGCTGAGAGCTGGAGCCAAGCCTATGCCCAAAACATGCCCACTCTCCCAAAGACACACAGAGACAAACAGACACAGACAGACCGTGTAGTGTGATGAAGTATCCATAGCTCTTCTGGCAGCAGATGAGGAGTGTAGACGCACCACTGCTGTGGAACCGGAGGATATGAACCTGGATGGACATGAGTTCATGCTGAACTGGTAGAGGACTGGTAAAGACTGCAAAGGGGGTGCATGGTCGGTGGAGACAACGGGTCCCTGAAGATACAGTAGTTGAAATACTGACAACCTTAAAAGGTCTGGAACTCCAGACCAACAGGCTGGTTTCCAAGAAGGCTGACTTCATACAACAGAGTCAGGGGGGAACCAACTGCCCCCAGTCATCCTGTGCCAGCCTTTAAGTTGAAACCAAGAGCCCTTCCTAAGTAATTTTGAGTCAGAACGTGAGTCGAGTGTTAGAGACAGGTCGGATGTAATAAACAAGCGGAGAAACATAACCCACCTGTCTTCAACGACTTTGTGCCAGATGGCTCCGACAACACACTAATACCGGCAGGGACCGGCACTGAGAACACTTAGAACGAGACATGACAGGAGGCGCTTAAACCCGCGGGTCAGTGTGTCACACCGTGTTACGAGACCTCGGCACGCGCCTCTTTGCGTCTGTCAGGGATGTCTCGGCTTGCGCTTGGCTCTGTGTCCAAGGAGATCTCGCTGGGGATGTCAGCATGCGTCGACGCCGCGACCATATGGTGTGTAGCCACACGGAAAACGGCTCCGTCTTCATGTACTGTGTTGTGGTAGCGTCGCCTCGCCATACTTTTAGGTGCTTTCATGTCCGACCACAATAACGCTCTGTACTGCCGCAACTGCCATGGTTGTGGTAATCAAAAGGGTTCTGATATTCGGTTAAGGAAGGGGTCAGCAACCCACGGCTCTTTAGCACCACCCTAGTGGCTCCCTGGACCTCTTTCAGAGATGTGTGAAATTGGAAAAAGATGAAGAAAAATTATATATTTTTTGTTTTAATATATGTTCTGTAGGAGAACAAACATGACACAAACCTTCCTAATTGTTAAAAGTCCCAATGTTTTTGTTCATTGATGAGAGTACTGGGCGAGCACCGTTTTGTCCTATTAATTTCAGCGATTCTTGAACTCATCACAGTTTGTTTACATGTCCGCGTTTCTCCGATGCTGCCACAGAAAGACGTGTTTTATGCCGCTCCTTCTTTGCCTCATTTTGTCCACCAAACATTTTATACTGTGCGTTAATGCAAAGGTGAGCTTTGTTTTGTTGCTTAACAGGCATATTTGGTCGATCTATGACTGTAAGCTAACGATGCTAACATGCTATTTAGGCTATGTACATATTGCCTCATTATGCCTCGCTTGTAGGTCTATTTGAGCTCATTTAATTTCCTTACATATGTCTTCTGTGTATTTAATTTATATTTTCATGCCTCATGACACATTCTCTGTATGTAATATTGGCTTGTGTGCCGTGTTGTTCCAGACCACAGCAAACATTACCCAGCTTGCAAAGATTGTAAAAAAAAAAATCCATTAAAAGAAGACAGCCTGCATTTTCCCTAAACTTGGACACACACATAAACACCTTTTGCCATTCTAAGACAGTAATTTCCAGAAAGTATCTCATCTTTTGAGAAGCCTCCATTTTACTAATGATTTCCGATGTTGGAAAAATTTGTAGAATAACAAATAAAATACAACATTTCTGTCGAAAAGTTTTGTGTCAGCCTTTGATAGTAGGCCAATATAGCTAATATAGACACTTACATCATGTGTTGTCTTCATTATAACACTTACGGTTTGTATATATGACCGTTAAACTCATTTTAATAGTAGGCTAATATAGCTAATGTAGACACTGGACGGCGTGTCGCAGTGGGAAAGTGGCCGTGCGCAACCCGATTCAAATCCCACGTAGTACCAACCTTGTCACGTCCGTTGTGTCCTGAGCAAGACACTTCACCCTTGCTCCTGAGGGGTGCTGGTTGGCGCCTTGCATGGCAGCTCCCTCCATCAGTGTGTGAATGTGTGTGTGAATGGGTAAATGTGGAAGTAGTGTCAAAGCGCTTTGAGTACCTTGAAGGTAGAAAAGCGCTATAAAAGTACAACCCATTTATCATTTATTCATGTATGTGTTGTCTTCATTATAACACTTATATAAGACTTTTAAAGTCATTTTGATAGTAGGCTAATATAGCTAATATAGACATTCATTATGTGTTGTCTTCATTATAACACTTACGGTTTGTATATATATATGACCGTTAAAATCATTTTAATAGTAGGCTAATATAGCTAATATAGACACTTACATCATGTGTTGCCTTCATTATAACACTTATATAAAACTGTTTAAGTCATTTTAATAGTAGGCTAATATAGCTAATATAGACAATTACATAGTGTGTTTCCTTCATTATAACACTTATATAAGATTGTTAAAGTCATTTTGATAGTACGCAAATATAGACACTTACATTGTGTGTTGCCTTCATTATAACACTTATATAAGACAATTCAATCAATCAATCAATGTTTACTTATATAGCCCTAAATCACTAGTGTCTCAAAGGGCTGCACAAACCACTACGACATCCTCGGTAGGCCCACATAAGGGCAGGGAAAACTCACACCCAGTGGGACGTCGGTGACAATAATGACTATGAGAACCTTGGAGAGGAGGAAAGCAATGGATGTCGAGCGGGTCTAACATGATATTGTGAAAGTTCAATCCATAATGGATCCAACACAGTCGCAAGAGTCCAGTCCAAAGCGGATCCAACACAGCAGCGAGAGTCCCGTTCACAGCGGAGCCAGCAGGAAAACATCCCAAGCGGAGGCGGATCAGCAGCGCAGAGATGTCCCCAGCCGATACACAGGCGAGCAGTACATGGCCACCGGATCGGACCGGACCCCCTCCACAAGGGAGAGTGGGACATAGGAGAAAAAGAAAAGAAACGGCAGATCAACTGGTCTAAAAAGGGAGTCTATTTAAAGGCTAGAGTATACAAATGAGTTTTAAGGTGAGACTTAAATGCTTCTACTACTGAGGTGGCATCTCGAACTTTTACCGGGAGGGCATTCCAGAGTACTGGAGCCCGAAATGAAAAAGCTCTATAGCCTACAGACTTTTTTGGGGCTTTGCGAATCACTAATAAGCCGGAGTCCTTTGAACGCAGATTTCTTGCCGGGACATATGGTACAATACAATCGGCAAGATAGGATGGAGCTAGGCCGTGTAGTATTTTATACATAAGTAGTAAAACCTTAAAGTCACATCTTAAGTGCACAGGAAGTCAGTGCAGGTGAGCCAGTACAGGCGTAATGTGATCAAACTTTCTTGTTCTTGTCAAAAGTCTAGCAGCCGCATTTTGTACCAACTGTAATCTTTTAATGCTAGACATGGGGAGACCCGAAAATAATACGTTACAGTGATCGAGACGAGACGTAACAAACGCATGGATAATGATCTCAGCGTCTTTAGTGGACAGAATGGAGCGAATTTTAGCGATATTACGGAGATGAAAGATGGCCGTTTTAGTAACGCTTTTAATGTGTGCCTCAAAGGAGAGAGTTGGGTCGAAGATAATACCCAGATTCTTTACCGTGTCGACTTGTTTAATTGTTTGGTTGTCAAATGTTAGAGTTGTATCATTAAATAGAGTTCGGTGTCTAGCAGGACCAATAATAAGCATTTCCGTTTTTTTGGCGTTGAGTTGCAAAAAGTTAGCGGACATCCATTGTTTAATTTCATTAAGACACGCCTCCAGCTGACTACAATCCGGCGTGTTGGTCAGCTTTAGGGGCATGTAGAGTTGGGTGTCATCAGCATAACAGTGAAAGCTAATACCGTATTTGCGTATGATGTCACCTAGCGGCAGCATGTACTGTAGATGCTGAAGAGTGCAGTGCCAAGGAACGAACCCTGGGGAACTCCACACGTTACCTTAACATAGTCCGAGGTCACATTGTTATGGGAGACACACTGCATCCTATCAGTAAGATAAGAGTTAAACCAAGACAGGGTTAAGTCTGACATACCAATTCGTGTTTTGATACGTTCTAATAAAATATTATGATCGACGGTATCGAAAGCAGCGCTAAGATCGAGGAGCAGCAACATAGATGACGCATCAGAATCCATCGTTAGCAATAGATCATTAGTCATTTTTGCGAGGGCTGTCTCCGTGGAGTGATTTGCCCTGAAACCGGATTGAAAGGTTTCACATAGATTGTTAGACGCTAAGTGTTCATTTAACTGCTCCGCAACAATTTTTTCGAGGATTTTTGAAATAAAGGGAAGGTGAGACACCGGTCGGTAGTTTACCATGAGGTCAGGATCGAGGTTAGGTCTTTTAAGAAGAGGATGAATAACCGCTTTTTTGAATGCTAGGGGAACAGTGCCCGAGGAAAGTGATAAGTTTATAATATTTAGCACTGATGGACCTAATAATACAAAGAGCTCCTTGATCAGTTTCCCAGGAAGTGGGTCAAGTAAACATGTTGTTTGTTTTATTCCATTTACACGTTGTAACAATCCCTCTAATGTTATTTCCTCAAAACAAGAGAAACTATTTTGGAGGGCAGTATCCGCCGTATATACAATCGCGTCAGTGTTACTATAACCCAGTTCTAGCTGGGACGCATTGTCTTTAATCTCCTTTCTAATGACTTCAATTTTCTTACTAAAGAATTGCATAAAGTCATCAGCTGAGTGGGTGGAGCTACTGGAAGGAGTCCCTTGTTGGGTTAGCGATGCTACCGTACTAAACAAAAATTTAGGATCGTTTTTATTACGGTGGTTGAGATTTGAGTAATATTTAGCTTTAGCTAAGGTAAGTATGCGTTTATAAGTTATTAAACCATCACTCCATGCTTGATGGTGCACCTCAAGTTTAGTCGTGCGCCATTTGCGTTCCAGCTTTCTACATAATCATTTCTGAGCTCTAGTTTCTTCTGTAAACCACGGAGTACGCTTTTTTGGAGCCTTTTTTAACTTTAGCGGTGCTATGTTATCAATGGTTTCGCGCAGGGCGTCGTTAAAGTTGTTAGTGAGGTTATCAATAGAGCCCACATACTTTGGGAATGGTGCCATTACCGAGGGCAGTAGATCAGCATGAGTTGTCGTTGTGGCCGTATTAATGTTGCGGCTGCTATAGCAGTTATTATTATTATTAGTTTGCCGAACATGCGTCTGAACCTCGAATTTTATAAGGTAATGATCGGACAATACTTTAGTACACGGGAGTATCGTAACTTTGGAAACGGTGATACCCCTGACAAGCACTAGGTCTATCGTATTACCGTTGCGATGCGTGGGTTCATTTATTATTTGTGTGAGACCACAGCTATCAATTATAGTCTGGAGCACTACGCACGGTGGGTCCGATGGGGTGTCCATATGGATATTAAAGTCCCCCATTATGATTATATTATCGGCGTGTGTCACTAGATCAGCAACGAACTCTGAGAATTCATTGATAAAGTCCGAATAGGGCCCTGGGGGGCGGTAGATAACAGCCAGGTGTAGAGGCAGCGGTGTGACAGACCTCATAGTAAGCACCTCAAACGATTTATATTTATTATTTATGTTAGGACTAAGGTTAAAGTTTTCGTTGTATATTAGTGCGACCCCCCACCCCTTTTAAGAGGACGGGCAATACGCGCATGTGTAAAGTTAGGAGGACATGCCTCGTTTAGCGCAAAAAAGTCGTTTGGTTTAAGCCAGGTTTCGCTGAGACCGATGACATTAAGATTGTTGTCTCTGATAATATCATTAACTAACAACGTTTTGGGAGACAATGATCTTATGTTTAAAAAACCTATATTATAGGTAGTGGGCTGTTTTAGGGAATTTGTGATCAAATTATCCGTAGTAGCAATATTAATAATGTTGTGTTTATTAATCATGCCCAGTGCATTTAGTATAATTACGACCATATCTAGGAATTGATACGACGGGAATTTTCCGATTGTTTGTTTGTTGCCTTGATAAACTGCACGCATCATAGTTAGCCACCTCAGTAAAACACATGTCCAACTCTGAAACACCCAAAGCAGAAAAAACTTTTTCTAATTTACCTGACTCCTTACCCAGACCAGTAGTCTCGCATCTTCCATTTAAATCCGGCTTCAGGATGGAGGGAAGTGGTGTTCTGTGGGGATTAGCCTTCTGCTTTGTTTTTAGGCCCGCTCGGCATCCGCGTTTCCGATCACACCGCTGGCGTCTGCTGCGTAGACGGCCCCCGCTGCTACTAGACTCCCCTGCTTCACAGGCCGCTGGATGTAGCCGTCGAAGTATTCCCGTGCTAGTTAGCAGGTCTAGCAAGCACGCGTCTATCAGTCCAAAACGGCCCGATATGTCCACATCCAGAAGTGTCTGGCGGTCGTACGTGATCACGGAGTGACCACGATGTGAGCCAGCCATAAAGTTTGTAGAATTGTCCGGTATTTCTGCCAAATGTTCCATATTTAGCAGGAGCTCCTCGAGGTCGCAGCCCTTCCGGGCGCCGCCATCTTGGATATATCTTAATGTAAGTTAAACTCATTTTGGTAGTAGGCTAATACAGCTAATATAGACACTTACATCATGTGTTGCCTTCATTATAACACATATACTGTAAGACTGTTAAAGTCATTTTGATAGTAGGCTATTTTAAACACTTCCATCGTGTGTTGCCTGTATTACAACACTTATATAAGACTGTTTAAGTCATTCTGATAGTAGGCTAACATAGCTAATATAGACACTTACATCATGTGTTGTCTTCATTATTGTGATACTGTTAAAGTAATTTTGATAGTAGGCTAATATAGACTCTTCCATCATGTGTTGCGTTCATTACAACACTTATATAATACTGTTTAAGTCATTTTGGTAGTAGGCTAATATAGCGAATATAGACACTTACATCATGTGTTGTCTTTATTATAACACTTATATAATACTGTTAAAGTTATTCTGATAGTTGAATAATATAGACACTTTCATCATGTGTTGCCTTCATTATGACACTTAAATAAGACTGTTAAACTCAATTTGATAGTAGGCGAATACAGCTAATATAAACACTTACATCATGTGTTTTCTTCATTATAACACTTATGTACTGTAAGATTGTTAAAGTCATTTTGATAGTAGGCTAATATAGACACTTCCATCGTGTGTTGCCTTCATTACAACACTTATATAAGACTGTTTACGTCATTTTGATAGTAGGCTAATATAGCTAATATAGACACTTACATCATGTCTTGTCTTCATTATTGTGATACTGTTAAAGTCACTTTGATAGTAGGCTAATATAGACACTTCCATCGTGTGTTGCCTTCATTACAACGCTTATATGAGATTTTTCAAGTAATTTTGATAGTAGGCTAATATAGCTAATATAGACACTTACATCATGTGTTGTCTTCATTATTGTGATACTGTTAAAGTAATTTTGATAGTAGGCTAATATAGACACTTCCATCATGTGTTGCCTTCATTACAACACTTATATAAGATTTTTAAAGTAATTTTGATAGTAGGCTAATATAGCTAATATAGGCACTTACATCACGTGTTGTCTTCATTATTGTGATACTGTTAAAGTCATTTTGATAGTAGGCTAATATAGACACTTCCATCATGTGTTGCCTTCATTACAACACTTATATAAGATTTTTAAAGTAATTTTGGTAGTAGGCTAATATAGCTAATATAGACACTTACATCATGTGTTGTCTTCATTATTGTGATACTGTTAAAGTCATTTTGATAGTAGGCTAATATAGACACTTACATCATGTGTTGCCTTCATTACAACACTTATGTAAGGCTTTTTAATTTTTTGCGGCTCCAGACTGATTTTTTATTTTTTTTGTATTTTTGGTCCTCTTTCAACAATTTGGGTTGCCGACCCCTGGGTTAGGCTTATAAAAAAAACTATGATATCATGACAATAAGCAAAATTTTGCGTTTGTAAACATTATATTTTGTCTTTACATTTTTCACACGTGTACATTCCCATCCGTTTAGAAGTCAGACGCTTAAGCAAAGAGACGCCCAACCGTGCACTTTGTCAAGGTCCTGTGTGCAAGGGGCCCACATGTCCTTATTAATAAAGCACTTGTATTTCTTCTTTTAGCCTCATTTTTTTTAAATTCCTTTGAACATTTCTGTTTGGCCTCGTCCCGTCTTACATAAGTTATTGTGGTGACGTGTAAAAGGTGGCACTCGTGGTGTACCAGCATTATCAGGACCGCATACTGAAGGTCAACGGGTAAATATTTATTTGTTACATAAAATATTGGACTGTTTTTCCTAGGAAATCGCTGATGCAATAGATGGCAAAGCAGCAGTGTTTATGGATGTAACAAAGGTCTTTGACAAAATTAATCATATCTTAATCAGTAAATTACAGAAACCAAAATACAGTGAAATTGGCATCTTGTGTAATTTGTAAATAAAAACAGAATACAAAAATTTGCAAATCCTTTTCAACCTATATTCAATTGAATAGACTGCAAAGACAAGATACTTAATGTTCGAACTGAGACACTTATTTTTTGGTGTGCAAATAATCATTAATTTAGAATTTAATGGCAGCAACACATTGCAGACAAGTTGGCACAGGAGCATTTTTACCACTGTGTTACATGGCCTTTCCTTTTAACAACACCCATTCTTGCTTGATGTACAGCTTTAGTTGTTCAACGGTCCGGGGTCTGCAATTTTGGGCCAGTCTGAACTCTTTTACTACGAAGTTGCGCTCTTGTAACACGTGGCTTGGCATTGTCTTGCTGAAATAAGCAGGGGCGTACATGATAACGTTGCTTGGATGACAACATATGTTGCTCCAAAACCTGTATGTACCTTTTAGCATTAGTGGTGCCTTCACCGATGTGTAAGTTACCCATGCCTTTGGCACTTCTACACCCCCATACCATCACAGCTGCTGGCTTTTGAACATTGTGCCTATAACAATCCAGATTGTTATTTTCCTCTTTGTTCCGGAGGATTCGACGTCCACAGTTTCCAAAAATAATTTAAAATGTGGACCGGTCAGACCACAGAACACTTTTCCACTTTGCATCAGTCCATCTATGAACTTGGGCCCAGCGAAGCCGGCGGCGTTCCTGGGTGTTGTTGATAAATGGCTTTTGCTTTGCGTAACAGAGTTTTAACTTGCACTTACAGATGTAGCGACCAACTGTAGTTACTTTTTCTTTATGGATTAAAAACCTTTAAAAGTTTGAGTGGCCACATGCGTGGACAGCAACTTCTACCTCTTGTTTCCAAAATTGTGTACGCTACTGAATTGGGGTCTTATGCCGACATACGGTGGCGTCAGAAGACTATGATATACAATGGAATTTTGTGGAAAAAAAGGGTAAAAATTAAAATGAGCATGTCACTACACATGAAGTACATGTTTGTGTACTTATGGACTAAGTACATCATGTCAAAATATGATCGTGGACGTCTTCTTCTTCCCCCTCTGGGTTCGTCGGACCAATGGGACCACAGCATCTCAGGGCGTGAATTTTGCAGGAGGGTTTTTTATTTTTGTTTTTGCCGCCGTCAAAGTCCTTCTGCTTTTCAGCAGGGTCTGGCTCCTTCTGGTCAGTTCCTTGTTGCTTTTCAGCCGAGTCTTGTCTCTCTTGTTTCCACTGGCTCCTCTCACTCTATTTCCCCCGCTCATGGCGTTGCTAATAACCACCAGGTACCGGGCCGCAGAAGAATTTTTTATTATTATTATTTTATTGTATTTTATTATTTTTTAATTTTTTATTAAATCAACATATAAAACACTAGATACATTTACAATTAGTGCACCAACCCAAAATACCTCCCTTTTTCATGACAAATCATCCGTGGGAGCAATTATCAGAAAATGGAAGACATACAAGACCACTGATAATCTCCCTCGATCTGGGGCTCCACGCAAGATCTCTTCCTGTGGGGTCAAAATGATCATGAGAACGGTGAACAAAAATCCCAGAACCACACGGGAGGACCTGGTGAATGACCTTCAGAGAGCTGGGACCAACGTTACAAATGTTACCATCAGTAACACAATACGCCGACAGGGAATCAAATCCTGCAGTGCCAGACGTATCCCCAGACGTAGCCAGTGCATGTCCAGGCTTGTCTGAAGTTTGCCAGATAGCACATGGGAGAATGTCATGTGGTCAGATGAAACCAAAATAGAACTTTTTGGTATAAACTCAACTCGTCGTGTTTGGAGGAAGAAGAATACTGAGTTGCATCCCAAGAACACCATACCTACTGTGAAGCATTGGGGTGGAAACATCATGCTTTGGGGCTGTTTTTCTGCTAAGGGGACAGGAAGATTGATCCGTGTTAAGGAAAGAATGAATGGGGCCATGCATCGTGAGATTTTGAGCCAAAACCCCCTTCCATAAGTGAGAGCTTTGAAAGCTTGACCAAATACTTCTTTTCCACCATAATTTACAAATAAATTATTTAAAATTCCTACAAAGTTGTTACAATCCGTTACTCTGATCTTCACATGTTGTTGTTTATTTTTCCATTTCGTTCTGACCCGTTTACTTCCTGTTTTGTTCGTTTCCATGGTCACTTATTATTTCCACCTGCTAGTTTTGGTTCTCGCACACCTGTTCTTGTGATCACCACCCTTTATAAGCCAGCCTCTACTGTTTATTCTTTCCGGGACTCTAATTTGCTCACATGCAACAA
The DNA here is from genome assembly GCF_033978795.1 of Nerophis ophidion. Lineage (NCBI taxonomy): Eukaryota > Metazoa > Chordata > Actinopteri > Syngnathiformes > Syngnathidae > Nerophis > Nerophis ophidion. Next base: position 22,933,343 of record NC_084615.1, read on the forward strand.
GTAACGTCAGGTATGTTTTCTCGCTAGCTTATTAGCTAAGCCACCTTATTTTCATCTTTAGCTCACATACTAATCATCTTTGTTTTTACTTTTTGTGCCTTCGTGCCCAGTCTAAGTTCTTTATATTTCCTAGCTTTCACACTAGCGTCTTTTGTTTCCCTTTTTATTAGCTCCAGTGTTTTTGTTCAGAGCTCACTTTTTGTTAATGAATTTGTTAGATCCTACCTTTGTTGTGTTCTCCGTTTGACGCATCCTCGAGGGAATCGAACCCGGTACCACGATGCCGACCGGCGTTACAAATGTAAATTCCTGGATTTTTTTTTTTCACATTCTGTCTCTCACAGTTGAAGTGTACCTATGATGAAAACTACAGACCTCTGTCATCGTTTTAAGTGGGAGAACTTGCACAGTCGGTGGCTGACTAAATACTTTTTCGCACCACTGTAGGGCTTACGGGTTTTCCCACGTGGCTTTTCCTCAAGAGTTGCACAAAAACAGCCTCGTCGGCTATTCACTCTCAACACATTTGCAAAGCTTATTTCATAACAGACCCCTGAACCGTTCTTTTTGTTGTTGTTGTACAGGTTCCTTACAGTAACCGAGGGATTTATGTAAGAGGGAATTAGTGGCTACACACAATGGCTACCAGGCACTGCGTGTGTCAACTTTTGTCTTATTTTTTTGCTCTTTTTTTGTTCTTTCACAGCATGGGAAAAAAAAGAAAAAAAAAAGCGGTTAATTCGAGTCATTCAGCTTGCGTAAGAAAAGACGTTTTCTATTTCGGGGTTCTTCGGTGACACGAGCCAAGGAGAGGTTCCTCGGAGTTAATGAGTCAGGCTGATGATGGGTTTCCCTTTGCCCCGCAGAACTGGTTACCACGGCGACAACAGCCACAATAACACAAGCTGTTTTTTTGGGGGGGGTCAGGAGTCGAAAATAGCCCGCCTCGGGAATGCCTTCGCATCGATACACCTAAAAAAGGCGGGCTGGTATCTATTTATAAATCCGGTACCTGTCGGCGTTCTTTTGACACGGGATAATGACTCCGTTTTTCCTGGGTGTGCGCTCACTTCTTCCAGTAGAGACACGTCTGGGAGTGTTCCCCACACGAGGGATTGTTATGCAACAACGTGCTCCTTTTGTTGACGTCTGACCGTGCAAGGAAAAAATGTCACAACATGATTTTTATTCATTAAGTCAGGGATCGGGAACCTTTTTGGCTGCGAGAGCCAAGAATCCAAATATTTTAAAATGTATTTCCGTGAGAGCCATAAAATATTTTTTAGCACTGAACACAACTAAATGTGTGCATTTTTAAGTAAGACCAACATAGAGTATAACAGGTCTCTTATTGTTTGTAATAACATTGTTATTCTGAAGCTAACTGTGTGGGGGGGGGGGGGGGGGGGCGTGGCCTGCGGGTGCGAAAGGTGCATAGAAGGCCCACCTGGGCCTTATAATAATAATAAAGGATTAGATTTATATCGCGCTTCTCAATTGTTAGATACTCAAAGCGCTCACATTGAAGTGGGAACCCATCATTCATTCACACCTGTTGGTGGTAAGCTACATCTGTAGCCACAGCTGCCCTGGGGTAGACTGACGGAAGCGTGGCTGCCAGTTTGCGCCTACGGCCCCTCCGACCACCACCAATCATTCATTCACCAGTGTGAGCGGCACCGGGGGCAAAGGGTAAAGTGTCTTGCCCAAGGACACAACGGCAGCGATTTGGATGTCAATAGGTGGGAAGCGAACCTGCAACCCCCAGGTTTCTGGCATGGCCGCTCTACCCACTACGCCATGCCGCCTTGTTAGTTCATCCCCTGACGCTCTGTTTATAAGCAGCAGACAGGAGTAGAGACGGAGTTGGAGCTGGAGCTGGAGCCAGAGCGCGAGCGAGAACGAAAGAAAAAGACAATTGCTGGAAACCAACTCAGAGACTTATTGAAAATTTAAAAAAATATTGTAACCCTGAAACAGGCTCTCATGTCGGTGCTTGGTGGTCTGAAGAACCCCCAGGAGAGCAAGCCCTAAACTAACCCATAATAAATAAATCACATCTGGCTCTAGAGCCATAGGTTCCCGACCCCTGCATTAAGTGCACCCTGGTACAAAAAAACTTAAAGGCCTACTGAAATGAGATTTTCTTATTTAAACGGGGATAGCAGGTCCATTTTATGTGTCATACTTGATCATTTCGCGGTATTGCCATTTTTTTGCTGAAAGGATTTAGTAGAGAACATCCACGATAAAGTTCGCAACTTTTGGCCGCTAATAAAAAAGCCTTGTCTGTACCGGAAGTAGCAGACGATGTGTGCGTGACGTCACGGGTTGTAGGGTTCCTCACATCTTCACATTGTTTACAATCATAGCCTCAAGCCGCAAGAGCTATTCGGACCGAGAAAGCGACAATGTCCCCATTAATTTGAGCGAGGATGAAAGATTTGTGGATGAGGAAAGTTAGACTGAAGCACACAGAAAAAAAAAGCGACGGCTCAGGGCGGAGGCAGTGTGAGCGTTTCAGATGTAATTAGACACAGTTACTAGGATAATTCTGGAAGATCCCTTATCTGCTTGATGTTTTGATAGTGTTTTAGTGAGATTGTAAAGTCATACCTCAAAGTCGGATGGCTGCGGTGAACGCCAGTGTCTCTCAGATCACAGCTGCCTTTTTGAGCTGCAGGAGGATGTCACAACTTGGCTTGGACGTGGATTTTTTCTCCGATGCAGATGAGGTTCGGCACGAGCGAGGCGTGGACGTGAGTACATGACATTTATTTAATAAACAAACAAACAACAAAAAGCGCTCACAATGGAGGTACAAAACTTAGCTACACATTACAAACGTGAAACAAAAACACCTGCTCGATGGCATGAAATGATGGACATAAACTAAAGGACTTCGCACAAAAACAATTGGCTATGAACTATAAACAAAGACTTACTTGGACAAAATGAACAGCGTAGCAAGGCATGAAGCAGATAAACGAGGGCGTGAAGGAGGTGAAGCATGAGTAGCGTGTGTGAAGATCCCAGAATGAAGACAAGAAAAAGAGTGACTTAAGTAGCTATGATAATTAGTGAAAACAGGTGTGAGGCTGAGGACAGGGACGTGACATGACAGGTGAAAAGTAATGAGTTGGAATGGAGACGAAAACAAACCAGGAAGTGCCAAGACAGAACTTAAATGTCCAAAAAACTAAACATAACCTGACCAAAACCAAAACATAAACTTACTGGCGTGACAGAGGAGGTATAATCCACTAATGTCTCCGGTAAGAGTCAACTTAATATCACAATTTTCCCGTCCAAAAACTTGCCGGTTGACGTAGCTTCACAACAAACAAAGAAACACAGGCTGTGTCTCGGTTTCTAAAGGCAGCTGCAATTCACTGCAGTGGGACCGCAGATGTGGCTGACCCTGTCCCCCTCTAAGGGAGACCGGATGCAATGGACGTCGAGTGGGTCTAGCATAATACTGTGAAAGTCCAGTCCATAGTGGATCTAACATAATAGTGAGAGTCCAGTCCATAGTGGGGCCAGCCGGAGACCATCCCGAGCGGAGACGGGTCAGCAGCCCAGAGATGTCCCCAACCTATGCACAGGCGAGTGGTCCGGTCCACCCCGGGTCCCGACTCTGGACAGCCAGCACTTCATCCATGGTCCATGGACCTGTGCCCCGCCCCTTTTCACAAGGGAGAGGGGGGCAGGGCAGAAATGAAAAGGAACGGCAGATCAACTGGTCTAAAAAGGGGGTCTATTTAAAGGCTAGAGTATACAAATGAGTTTTAAGATAGTGCGATATTTGGCTTTTTTTGTGCGTTCAAAGTGAGTTAAAGCACTTTTTCGGCCGACACATACGTAAAGTTTCGTTTTGTCATGACGTCACATGACAGTTTGGACTTTATTTGTTTCCTGTTTTGCATTAAGGCGATAGTCTAAATCTTTATTAGGCCAGTGGTGGCCTAACATAAATCCTCATCATAGATTAATAAAAGTTCATTTTAATCCATCCATCCATCCATCCATTTTCTACCGCTTATTCCCTTCCGAGGTCGTGGGGGGTGCTGGCGCCTATCTCAGCTACAATCGGGCGGAAGGCAGGGTACACCCTGGACAAGTCGCCACCTCATCGCAGTCATCATTTTAATCTACTTTCCATAAATTATTCATCATATTCTAGGCTCCAGTGTGGCCTGTTCGAGCTTTTACCCAATCAGAATTCAGCTAGCTTGTTGTGTGAATTCTGCCTAATAGACAGTTGATAGACAGTTGTGACAGCCAATCAGATCACGAATTGTTGACAGTAGCCCGTCTAGGTAGCCTTACGCTAAACGAGACTGTGATTGGATTTTCACTTGTCACTCCCGAATGAGAATCCAATCACAAGGTGTAATTTGGGAAAAGCAGGAAGGGGCAACGGAGCCATACCCGGCCAACGGAGAAATCATCGGTTCTCACTTTTTTAACTTGCAGAGAAAAAGTTAAGATATTTTATTTATTCATATTGGCTTCTGTTTCTACCTTCCAAACCAGTAAAATATTTACATTTTCTTAAAAGAACTAGAAAATGCAAAAAAAAACAAAACAAAAAAAACCCCACCTATTTTCAGGTGGGGATTACATTTTAGCTGTCGAACGCATATAGCACGTAATCACTGCACGTAAGCAGCAAGGCTGAAAACCAGACATCCAATCCCTCAGGCGGTACTGCATCAAAAATCCACACCAGTGTGTGCAGGGGCTCAGGAACACTTCAGAAAAAACACTCTCAGTAACTACAGTTTGTCGCGACATCTGATAGTGCAAGTTAGAACTTGACTATACAAAGCCAAAGCCATTTATCAACAACACCCAGAAAGGCTGACGATTTCGCTGGTTTCGAGCTCACCTAAGATGGACTGATGCAAAGTAGAAAATTGTTCTGTGGTCCGAGGAATCCACATTTCAAATTATTTGTTTTTTTTGGAAACTGTGGAGGTCGTGTCCTCTGGACCAAAGAGGAAAAGAACCATCTGTTATAGGCGCAAAGTTTAAAAGCCAGCATCTGTGTTGGTATGAGGGTGTATTAGTGCCCTAGGCATGGGTAACTTACACATCTGTGAAGGGACAATTAATACAAGTTTGGAGCAACATACGTTGCCGTCCAAGCAACGTTATCATGGACGCCCCTGCTTATTTCAGCAAGACAATGCCAAGCCACGAGTTACAACAGAGTAGATTCGTAGTAAAAGAGTTCAGTTTGGCCTACCGGTCTCCTATTGAAAATGTGTGGCGCAAATGAAGCCTAAAATTCCAGACCCTGAACTCTTGAACAACTTAAGCTGTACATCAAGCAAGAATGGGTGTTGTTAAAAGGAAAGGCCATGTAACACGGTGGTAAAAATGCTCCTGTGCCAACTTGTTTGCAATGTGTTGCTGCCATTAAATTCCAAGTTAATGGACACAAAAAAAATACGTGTCTCAGTTCGAACGTTTAGTACCTTCTCTTTGCAGTCTATTCAATTGAAAAGGGTTTGCACATTATTGTATTTTGTTTTTATTTATGAATTACACAACGTGCCAACTTCACTCGGTTTGGGGTTTGGGACATGGACATTACAGTACATGGCACCCTCTGAAGGAAAACATGTTTTCTTCAGGTGCATTTCGATAAGAATAGCTGGGTCGTTTAATAATTTATAGTCAACACCGACAAAAAGTGTCCTTCCAGGCTTATTAAATGGACAATGGCTTTATGAAGGTGCCAAGTAGGTTAGGTATTAACTGGTTAGTGATGTAACCTATTTGGACGAAAGTGTGTGTGTGTGTGTGTGTGTGTGTGTGTGTGTGTGTGTGTGTGTGTGTGTGTGTGTGTGTGTGTGTGTGTGTGTGTGTGTGTGTGTGCGCACTAAAACCCCAACACCACCAGGCTCGACAAAGCACCCCCTCATCAAAATCTCCTCAGCTTTAGCAGCATAGAAATAGACATGATTGTGTAATGGTATCAGTTTATTATCAAACCATTTGAATGAAACTTTTATCCGTCTGTTTATTTCTGATGCTGATAGTCACGTGTTTGTGTTTTCATGAACGTACAAGAGCTTTAGGATTATGCAAAATGTACACTGAAAATGCACTGGTGGACCACCTTAAATGCTGTGAAGTACCATTTTAAAATGGTGTAGCATGCAGATTTAAATTTTGTCATGGCCCACGTGAAAAATTACGTGGCTGTCCACGATAAAATGATGTGGCTGTCCACGATAAAATTATGTGGCGGACCACATAATAATGATTTGGAGGACAGTATTAAAGTTATGTGGCGGGCCACGTAAAATGAAGTGGATGTACACAATAAAATTATGTTGCGGGATATTTAAAATTAAGTGGCTGTCCATTAAAAAAATGATTTGTAGACCATATTAAAATTATGTGGCGGGCCACACAAAATGAATTGGCTGTCCACAATAAAATGCACTGGCGGACCACCTTAAATGCTGTAAAGTACCATTTTAAAATGATGTAGCATGCCACTTTAAATAATGTTGAGGCCCAAGTGAAAATTTAAGTGGGTGTCCAAAAAAATATAATGTGGCGGGCCACTTAAAATGATTTGTAGACCATATCAAAATTATATGGCGGCCCACATGAGAAATGAAGTGGCTCTCCAAAAAAATATGGATCGCGGGCCACTTAAAATGATTTGTAGACCATATTAAAATTATGTGGCGGGCCACATGAAATGATTTGGCTGTCCACAATAATATGCACTGGTGGACCACATTAAATGCTGTAAAGTACCATTTTAAAATTATGTAGCATGCGGCTTTAAATAACGTTCCGGCCCACATAAAAAATTATGTGGCTGTCCAAAAAAATATAATGTGGTGGGCTACTTAAAATTATTTGGAGGACCATATTAAAATTATGTGGCGGGCCACATGAAATTAATTGGCTGTCCACAATAAAATCACATGGGGGGCCATTTAAAATTAAGTGGCTGTCCATAAAAAAAAATGATGTGGCGTACCATGATAAAATGATTTGGAGGACCATATTGAAATTATGTGGCGTGCACGCAAAATGAAGTGGCTGTCCGCAACAAAATGCACTGGTGGACCACCTTAAATTCTGTGAAGTACCATTTTAAAACGATATAGCATGCCGCATTCAAATGATTTGGAGGACAATATTAAAAGCATGTGGCGGGCCAGATAAAATGATGTGGCTGTCCATAGTTACATTATATGGCGGGCCACTTAAAATTAAGTGGTTGTCCCAGAAAAAAGTATGTGGCGGGCCACAATAAAATAATTTGGAGGACATTAAAATGATGTGGCAGGCCAATTAAAATTAAGTGGCTGTCCACAATAAAATGATGTGGCGTACCACTTTAAAATTATTTGGAGGACAATATTAAAGTTATGTGGTGGGCCACTTAAAATGAAGTGGATGTACACAATAAAATTATGTGGCGGGCCATTTAAAATTATGTGGCTGTCGATAAAAAAATTATGTGGCGGGCCACAATAAAATGATTTGGAGGACAATGTTAAAATTATGTGGCGGGCCGATTAAAAATTAAGTGACTCTCCATAAAAAAAAATGGGGTGGCGGGCCACAATAAAAGGATTTGCAGGACCGCTTTAAAATTATGTGGCGGGTCACCTAAAATGAAGTGACTGTCCACCATAAAATGCACTAGTGGACCATCTTAAATGCTGTGAAGTACCATTTTAAAATTATGTAGCATGCCACATTAAATTATTTTGCGGCCCACATGCAAAATTAAGTGGCTGTCTACAATAAAATGATGTGGCAGGCCACATAAAATAAAAATTAGTATTAAAACTATTTAAATCATATATTGTATTGTATATAATTAATATAAAAATTATGTGGCGTACCACACAAAATGAAGTGGTTGTCCACGATTAAATGGACTGGTGGACCACCTTAAATGCTGTGAAGTACCACTTTAAAATTATGTAGCATACCACTTAAATTATGTTGAGGCCCACCTGAAAAATTAAGTGGGTGTCCACAATAAAATGAAGTGGCGGACCACGTTAAAATGATTTGGAGGACAAGGTTAAAGTTATGTAGCGGGCCAGTTAAAATTAAGTGGCTGTCCACAATAAAATGCACCGGTGGACCACCTTAAATGCTATGAAATACCATTTTAAAATGATTTAGCATGCCACTTTAAATCATGCGGTGGCCCACATGAAAAATGAAGTTGGTGTCCACTATAAAATTATGTGGCGGACCACATTAAAAGGATTTGGAGGACAATGTTAAAATTATGTGGCAGGCCACTTAAAAAAATGTGGAGGACAATATTAAAATCATGTGGCGGGCCCCTTAAAATTATGTGGATATCCACGATAAAAATGATATGGCGGATCACTTTAAAATCATCTGGAGGACAATTTTAAAGTTATGTGGCGAGCCACATAAATGAAGGGGCTGTCCAAAATAAAATGCACAGGTGAACCACCTTAAATGCTGTAAAGTACCATTTTAAAATTTTGTAGCATGCCAATTAAATTATGTTGCGGCCCACATGAAAATTATTTGGAGGACAATATTAAAACTATGTGGCGGACCACGATAAAATGAATCAATCAATCAATCAATTTTTATTTATATAGCCCTAAATCACAAGTGTCTCAAAGGGCTGCACAAGCCACAACGACATCTTTGGTTCAGATCCTACATCAGGGCAAGGAAAAACTCAACCCAGAAAGATGACAGTGAGAAACCTTGGAGAGGACCGCATATGTGGGTAACCCCCGCCCCTCTAAGGGAGACCGGGTGCAATGGACGTCGAGTGGGTCTAGCATAATATTGTGAAAGTCCAGTCCATGGTGGATCTAACAAAATAGTGAGAGTCCAGTCCATAGTGGATCTAATATACTAGTGAAAGTCCAGTCCATAGTGGATACAACATAATAGTGAGAGTCCAGTCCATAGTGGATCCAACATAATGGTGAGAGTCCAGTCCATAGTGGATCTAACATATTAGTGAGAGTCCAGTCCATAGTGGATCTAACATAACAGTGAGAGTCCAGTCCATAGTGGATCTAACATATTAGTGAGAGTCCAGTCCATAGTGGATCTAACATAACAGTGAGAGTCCAGTCCATAGTGGGGCCAGCAGGAGACCATCCCGAGCGGAGACAGGTCAGCAGCGCGGATATGTCCCCAACCGATGCACAGGCGAATGGTCCACCCCGGGTAGAGATGCGTGGAGTCCGCGGATAAACCGCGGGTCGGGCGGGTGACATGACGAAAAAATTGATTTTAATTAGATTCGGGCGGGTGGCGGTTGAACATCCGGAAATATTTAATGTACATGGTTCTGGAATTGGAATCCTTTACCTTCAAAGAGCCATTTAAGACCTGTGTCACAAAGCAAAGAAGACAATAGGAGACGCTAATATTCTCTAGTATGACTTCCGGCAGTCACCCAGATAATAAGTATTAGGGCGTGCTATGAAGCCATTGGCTTTGTCGCCTTCAACAACATGTTCAAACCGTTTGTCAGTCCAGCAACATGTTGTGTGTGGCTTCCGTAGCAACACGCACACGACTGCAAGGCATACTGGGTGACATAGAGTACACTAATGGTTGTGATATAAACAATTTTAGCACTCTTTGTAATATGCGCCACGCTGTGAAGCCACACCAAACAAGATTGACAAACACATTTCGGGAGAACACCCTCCCAGTAACACAACATAAACGCAACACAACAAATACCCGGAATCCTTTGTATCCATGACATGGCCTGACTATTTTATACACCCCGCTAGCAGCAAACCCTGCCTCCCCCCCTCATCCTCCAGAATTCGGAGGTCTCAAGGTTGGCAAGTATGGTTCAAAGTTGACCAGAAAGGAGTTGAGTAGTTTGTGCAAAACTTGCAAGTCATTGAATTACCTAACATACCAGCCGGGCCGATTGCTCCGATTTGTTTTTCCTCTCCATGATTTCTGTGCATGCAACATTCCTGCAGCAACAGCCATGTGCCTTCCTTGCTTGCTCAAAAGTGTTGTGTTTGTTTGTTTGTGGAGAAAAGGTTGCATCGCACGCATCGCCGCCCACTGAGTCACCGCCCTGCCTACGCAACTCTTGGCTGTCATTTGACATTATAGGCTGTCCGGCGGTGTCTCCTGATGAAGCGCTTGTGGGCAGGAGGCACAAGGGTCTCCAGTGTTCTACTGTGGGACTGGTTTGCACGCACACACACACACACATGCAGACAATGCCATCGCATTCCCAACAATGGGGACATTCTCCGCCCTGTGAGCACATTTGGTGCCCGTCCATAAGAATGAGCGGAATCAATGAAGGCCACAAATGGCTGACAAGAGTATTATCCCCACTGCAATTCTATGGCAAATTGTGAGAGAGTTGTAAAGAAAATTGAGGAGACCACTGCAACGAACCAGGTTGCACACAAACAAACCCCCGACATCTCAACATGGTCCCCAAACATTTTTGTATCCGTGGACCGGTCAACGCTTAATAATTTGTCCCGCGGCCCGGGGGTGGTGGTGGGAGGGTGGGTCCATTTTTTTTTCTTTTTTTTTTTTCTTCTTTGTCATGAAAAAGGGACGGTTTTGTCATGAAAAATTGAGGTTTTTGTGGTTGGTGCACAAATTGTAAGTGTATGTTTGTATACTCTAGCCTTTAAATAGACTCCCTTTTTAGACCAGTTGATCTGCCGTTTCTTTTCTTTTTCTTCTATGTCCCACTCTCCCTTGTGGAGGGGGTCCGGTCCGATCCGGTGGCCATGTACTACTTGCCTGTGTATCGGCTGGGGACATCTCTGCGCTGCTGTTCCGCCTCCGCTTGGGATGGTTTCCTGCTGGCTCCGCTGTGAACGGGACTCTCGCTGCTGTGTTGGATCCGCTTTGGACTGGACTCTCGCGACTGTGTTGGATCCATTATGGATTGAATTTTCACAGTATCATGTTGGACCCGCTCGACATCCATTGCTTTCCTCCTCTCCAAGGTTCTCATAGTCATCTTTGTCACCGACGTCCCACTGGGTGTCAGTTTTCCTTGCCCTTATGTGGGCCTACCGAGGATGTCGTAGTGGTTTGTGCAGCCCTTTGAGACACTAGTGATTTAGGGCTATATAAGTAAACATTGATTGATATTGTGTTTTTTATGTTGATTTAATTAAAAAAAAAAAAAAAACGTGTTTGAGGATATTGATAGTACCGGGCCGCAGAATAATTTTTTATTAAAAAAAAATAAATAAATAAAAATAAATGAAAATGTTTTTGCCCGGTACTGGGCCGCGGCCCGGTGGTTGGGGACCACTGAACTAAATCACAAAGGTGAGTTTTGTTGATGTTGTTGACTTATGTGCTAATCAGACATATTTGGTCACGGCATGACTGCCAGCTAATCGATGCTAACATGCTATGCTAATCGATGCTAACATGCTATTTACGCTAGCTGTATGTACATTTGAAACTAGATACCCACATTTAATGTGAAACAAACACTTACCAATCGACGGATTTAAGTTGCTCCAGTGTCACAAGATGCGAAAGCCCTGATCGTTTGGTCCGCACATTTTACCGGCGATGCTAATAAGGCAGCCATGCTATGGGCCACTTCATTAGGTACACCTACGCTATGGCCGAATAGCGTCAATAGCTATTCGCTCAATAGCTTCAATTTCTTCTTCAATTTTGTTTTCGCTATCTGCCTCCATACTCCGACCATCTGTTTCAATACATGCGTAATCTGTTGAATCACTTAAGCCGCTGAAATCCGAGTCTGAATCCGAGCTAATGTCACTATATCTTGCTGTGGTAACCGCCATGTTGTTTGTATTGGCAGCCCTGTATGACGTCACAGGGAAATGGATAGTGGTTTCGAAGATAGCGAAAATAAGGCACTTTAAAGCTTTATTTAGGGATATTCCGGGACCAGTAAAATTTTTAAGAAAACTTCAAAAAATACAACAAGCCACTGGGAACTGATTTTTATTGTTTTCAACCCTTTTGAAATTGTGATAATGTTCCCCTTTAAATAAAACTTTAAACTTTAAAACTTCAACTTGGTTTTCAGTCAGGCCCAAAAGACATACTTGCCAACCCCCACGAATTTCCTGGGAAACTACCGAACAGTGTTAATTTTGATAGCGAAATTTGATTTAGTTTTAGTCATAGTCTTTTGACTAAAATGTAATTTATTTTTAGTCATAATTTAGTTATTTAAATTGTTTTAGTTCTAGTTGACGAAATATCATAGGATTATAGTCGACGAAATCTACATTAGATTTAGTCGACTAAAGGGTAATATGTAAACTTCCCCGTCAATTTCTGAAAATCAAAGCAAAACAGCGGAAAACTCACCGATACAAGTTGTGTTTTGATAAAAATCACGTCTCAAATTTAGTATTTCACGAGTAAGCCGTGTAATAAACGGGATAACGTCGAGTGAGTTGTATGTTGTGGAAAATGCTTACCTGTGTTTGGATTTCGGGGTGATTCGACTGTAAATGTCGCTTCAAGTTTGTTGTGTTTTTCCCCGTAATCCTCGCGCTGCATTTCTTACACTGCGTCTTGTTGTCTTCTGCAGCGTTTACGTAAGTTCCTTACCACGTCTCTCTGATTGGTTCTCTTGCCAACTCCTTCCGCCTCTTCCTAACGAAATTAGTTCCGATTGGATCTTGTCTCTGGCAGACATTTTCGTCTCGTTTTTATTCGTTGACAAATATGTCAATACATCTCGTCATCGTCTTAGTCCACGCAAATTATTTTTTATTTAGTTATTGTCTCGTTTTAGTCAGAAAAAAAAGGTCGTTGACGATAACTATGACGAAAATTTTTCGTCAACAAAATCAACACTGCTCCCGAATTTCAGTGCCCCTCCCGAAAATCTCCCGGGGCTAACATTCTCCGGATTTCCACCCTTGCAAAAATATTGGGACCATGCTTTAAGGCCTACTGAAACCCACTACTACCGATCACGCAGTCTGATAGTTTATATATCAATGATGAAATATTAACATTGCAACACATGCCAATACGGCCGGTTTAGTTTACTAAATTGCAATTTTAAATTTCCCACGGAGTTTCTTGTTGAAAATGTCACAGAAGTCACGGACTGTAAGGAAATATTAGCGCTGCACGACTCGCGGCTAAATGTTGTCTGCTTTAAAGGGGGAACATTATCACAATTTTAAAAGGGTTAAAAAATATATAAAAATCAGTTCCCGGTGGCTTGTTGTATTTTTGAAGTTTTTTTCAAAATTTTACCGGTGCCGGAATATCCCTAAAAAAAGCTTTAAAGTGCCTTTTTTTCGCTCTCTGCGAAGACACTGTCCATTTTCCTGTGACGCCAATGTAAACAAACAATGGCGAATAGCACAGCAAGATATAGCGACATTAGCTCAGATTCAGACTCGGATTTCAGCGGCTTAAGCGATTCAACAGATTACGCATGTATTGAAACGGATGGTTGGAGTATGAAAGTATTGAAGAAGAAACTGAAGCTATTGAGCGAATAGCTATTGACGCTATTCATAGCCATAGCATGGCTGAATAGCTGCGTTAGCATTGACGGTAAAATGTGCGGACCAAACGATCAGGACTTTGGCATCTTGTGACACTGGAGCAACTTAAATCCGTCGATTGGTAAGTGTTTTTTTCGCATTAAATGTGGGTGGAAGGAAACGTAATATAGTTGCAAATGCATCTGCAGGTTATCCATACATCTCTGTGCTATTTCTGCTTTAGCACCGCCGGTAAACAGCATGTTAGCATCGATTAGCGTAACATGTTAGCATTGATTAGCTGGCAGTCAACATCAACAAAACTCACCTTTGTGATTTCGTTGACTTTATCGTTGCAAATGCATCTGCAGGTTATCCATACATCTCTGTGCCATGTCTGCTTTAGCACCGCCGGTAAACAGCATGTTAGCATCGATTAGCGTAGCATGTTAGCATTGATTAGCTGGCAGTCAACATCAACAAAACTCACCTTTGTGATTTCGTTGACTTTATAGTTGCAAATGCATCTGCAGGTTATCCATACATCTCTGTGCCTTGTCTGTCATTGCCGGTAAATAGCATTTTAGCATCGATTAGCGTAGCATGTTAGCATCGATTAGCTGGCAGTCCCGTCGTGACCAAATATGTCTGTGTGATAGGTTGGTGTCGTGGGGTCCTCAGGACCGAAGGATCACAGCAGGAGTTCAAGTTGACAATTGTTTTTAATCTTTTTGCACACAATATTTCTTCTTTTGTTTGTTCCCAAAAGGATCTTCTTTTCATTTTTTAATTTATACAACAGTTCATCTTTTTTGTTCGCTCCCCAAGTCTTTTCAGTCTTAGTTCGTTCACTTACAAAGTTTTTAACTCGCTCAGTCCTCACACAACCCTTCTGGCGTCCTCCGCACCTCCTGGGGTCCTTCTGGCTTTTCAACCCCCCCTGCAGTCACAAACGCTGCTAAATAGAGAGAGGTGATTAGATAACTCGTTCCAGCTGAGGTATCCACTCACCTGTCATTTTGCTTCCAGCCGGCTCCTGTGCATGCCATTGCCAGCAGGCGGCGCGTGACGACGCCCCGCCTCCCACAGTCTGATTAGCACATAAGTCAATAACATCAACAAAACTCACCTTTGTGATTTCGTTGACTTTATAGTTGCAAATGCATCTGCAGATTATCCATACATCTGTGTGCCATGTCTGTCATCGCCGGTAAAATGACCACTTTGGCATCTTCGGGCCAGTGGTGCAACTTGAATCCCTCCCTGTTAGTGTTGTTACACCCTCCGACAACACACCGACGAGGCATGATGTCTCCAAGGTTCCAAAAAATAGTCGAAAAAACGGAAAATAACAGAGCTGGGACCCGGTGTTTGCAATGTGTTCGAGGAAATGAAAATGGCGGCTGTATTACCTCGGTTACGTCACGTTCTGACGTCATCGCAAAAAGAGCGATAAACAGAAAGGCGTTTAATTCGCCAAAATTCACTCATTTAGAGTTCAGAAATCGGTTAAAAAAATACACGGTCTTTTTTCTGCACCATTAAAGTATATATTGACTCTTACATAGGTTCAGGTGATAATGTTCCCCTTTAACCGCATAATTACACAGTATTTTGGACATCTGTGTTGCTGAATCTTTTGCAATTTGATCAATTAATAATGGAGAAGTCAAAGTAGAAAGATGGAGTTGGGAAGCTTTAGCCTTTAGCCACACAAACACAAGGTGATTCCTTGTTTAAAATTCCCGGAGGTGAAACTTTACTATAGATCAAAACGGTCAAGCGAACATGGATCCCGACCAAATGTTAACCAGCAGAGTTCGGTGAGAAAATTGTGGTAAAAAGTTGCCTCTTACCGGAGATCAGCTGAGCTTGCGCCGTCAATGCAGCTGCCGTCGACTTCCCTCAGACACTGGCCTCAAGACACCCGTGGACACACCCCTCCGACTATCAGGTACTATTAAACTCACTAAAACACTAGCAACACAATAGAAAGATAAGGGATTTCCCAGAATTATCCTAGCAAATGTGTCTAAAAACATCTAAAAACAATGCAATTTTTTTTTTTCTAGTCCTTCGCTATCAATATCCTCAAACACGTATCTTTCATCCTCACTCAAATTAATGGTGAAATTGTCGTTTTCTCGGTCCGAATAGCTCTTACTGCTGGTGGCTCCCATTAAAAACAATGTGAAAATGTGTGGAGCCCAGCAACTCGTTACTTCCGGTAAAGGCAGGGCTTTTCTATTAGCGACCAAAAGTTGCGGACTTTATCGTGGATGTTCTCTACTAAATCCTTTCAGCAAAAATATGGCAATGTTGCGAAATGATCAAGTATGACACATAGAATGGATCCGCTATCCCTGTTTGAATTAGAAAATCTAATTTCAGTAGGCCTATAAGGGCATGGATTGTATTGTACCATGTGTCCCGGCAAGAAATCTGCGTTCAAAGAACTCCGGCTTATAAGTGATTCCCAGAGCCCAAAAGAAGTCTACAGGCTATATAGTGGTTTCTATTTGGGTTCCAGTTCTATGGAATGCCCTCCCGGTAACAGTTAGAGATGCTACCTCAGTAGATGCTTTTAAGTCCTATCTTAGAACTCATTTGTTTACTCTAGCCTTTAAATAGACCCATTTTTAGACCAGTTGATCTGCCATTTCTTTTCTTTTCTGCCCCCCTCCCCCTTGTGGAAGTGGGGCACAGGTCCGGTGGCCATGGATGAAGTGCTGGCTGTCCAGAGTCGGGATTTGGGGTGGACTATTTGCCTTTGCATCGGTTGGGGACATCTTTGCGCTGCTGACCCGTCTCCGCTCGGGGTGGTCTCCTGCTGGCCCCACTATGGACTGGACTTTCACTATACTTTTAGATCCACTATGGACTGGAGTTTCACTATTATGTTAGATCCACGTCTATAGCGTCCTCTACAACCTGTGGTAACGTCCGCTTTTCCTCCATTCGAACAGCGTGCCGTCCCAGTCTCATAATATATGCGGCTTTTAAACACACATAAGTGAATGCAAGGCATTTTTTTTTATCTCATCGGGGGTCACTCGAACGAGTAAGACAATCCTTCGGGTAGGGTTGTATCCCTCTAGGACAGGGGTGTCAAACTCAAATACAGAGTGGGCCAAAATTTAAAACTGAACAAATTAATATTTTAATAGGGACCCAAACAAGTTTTCCATTGAATATTGAACAAGCAAGGCTTATATCAATCAATCAATCAATGTTTACTTATATAGCCCTAAATCACTAGTGTCTCAAAGGGCTGCACAGACCACCACGACATCCTCGTAGTGACATGCAAAATTGAGTTTAAAATAATAATAATAATAATAATTAAAAAATATCAATGGCATATCAAATCAAATTTAAATAAACATTGAATGCCTCTCTTGTATGTGACGCCTTCTGAGGTAAATATTAACATTAACTGTTTCCAGAGGCTAATGCATTTGAAAATAAAATAATGAATAAATCAACCATTCGGGCCTTTTGACTGCTCAGTTAATGTCGGGGCTCAGGTGGGTGGGGTTAGGGGGGCGAGGTTTGTTGGTAGCGGGGAGGGGGTGTATATTGTAGTGGTCCGGAAGAGTTAGTGCTGCAAGGGGTTCTGGGTATTTGTTCTGTTGTATTTATGTTGTGTTACGGTGCGGATGTTCTCCCGAAATGTGTTGGTCATTCTTGTTTGGTGTGGGTTCACAGTGTGGCGCATATTTGTAACGGCATTAAAGTTGTTTATATGGCCACCCTCAGTGTGACCTGTATGCTGTTGATCAAGTATGCCTTGCATTTACTTACATGTGTGTAGAAGCCACATATATTACGTGACTGGGCCGGCGCGCTGTTTGTGAGGAAGAAAAACAGACTTGACGACAGGTTGTAGGGGACGCTAAAGGCAGTGCCTTTAAGGCACACCCCCAATATTGTTGTTTGGGTAGAATTCGGGAGAATGGTTGCACCGGGAGATTTTCGGGAGGGGCACTGAAATTCGAGAGTCTCCCGGGAAATCGGTGAAAGCAGTGTTACAGCGGCACTGCTGTATAACACCGGCGGGCCAGATCTAATGTTAATTTGATATTGCCACAAGGGCCAAATGAAATTACACGGCGGGCCAATTTTGGCCCGCGGGCCAGAGTTTGACACCTATGCTCTAGGAGGATGCCTGTGCGTAACTTTGTTTTACGTGGGAAGACTGTTGCACAGACAGTCACCACACGATCCTTGACAGAATCGAGTCAGGGTCCAGTGGCATAGAGTCTAAGACGACTGGGGATCTTTTTCTGCTGCAGCCAACAAACAATAAAGGAAGCCCAGCAGCGACTGTACTTCCTAAGAAGGCTTCGAAAATTTGGCATGCCACCCAAAATCCTCAGCAACTTCTATAGAAGTACGGTTGCGAGTGTCCTTACCAGCTCAATCAGGGTCTGGTATGGAAACTGCACTGCTAAGGACATGAAGGCACTCCAGCGAGTGGTTAAAACTGCTCAGTACATATCAGGAGCTACCGGACATGTACTCTACCAGGGCCACCAGGAGAGATCACAACATCATAAAGGACAGTACACACCCCCAGCACAGTCTCTTCAGCCTCCTACCATCAGGCAGACGATACAGGAACCTGAAATCCAGGACTACGAGATTGACGAACAGTTTCTACCCACAGGCCATCAGGCTTGTGAATGCTAACTTGTGAATGCTAGCTATCCCCCTCCCCCCTCCCCGTTTTTACTTTTGTCTTTTTGAACAAAAGACAGCTAACTTGACCACCCCAGACTGTGAACCATCACTGTATACACTTTTCACCTTTGATCACAGAATGTGCAATAATGTTACGTTACTTACTGTGCCTTGTATATACATTTTTATTTTTATTTTTTTATTTTTAACTAAGTACCGTGTGACTTGTTGAAGGGTGGACTAGGAGAGTAAGATTTTCATTGTACGGCAAACTGTCTGTTAAACTGTGCATATAACAATAAACAATCTTGAATCTTGAATCTTGAAACTCTACTTCCGCCATCACAGTTGTTGTGGTAGTTCTTAAATCTACTGTCATCTGCCTGCTCCGCCATTCAGGTCTTCACATTATCCCTGGCTAGGGGGCGGTAGGCCTTTGCCAAGGGCCACCTGGGGTAACAGTAGTAAAGGGGTTAACCTCCTAGTATCCCAAGACCCGATAGGGGATCCTCCACTATCGGATGTACTTTAACGTCATGCCCAGGACACGCATAAACAACTATAGCACTGTTACAAATCTGCGCCACACTCTGAACCCACACCAAACAACAATGACAAACACATTTCGGGAGAACATCCGTACCGTAACACAACAGAACAAATACCCAGAACCCCTTGCAGCACTAAGTGCTTCCCTTGACAGAACGCATACTTTTGAGACTAAATATGGGACAATTCCGTTTTTTGGCAACACTTGCCAGAGTTCCAAACCTCAGTCTTATCGACAAGTACAAAGCATATGACTAAAGACAATAAACAACAGATGAGATGAGTGCCAACTGTGGCAGATATCTGGGTTTGAAACCAGTAAAGTTTCACCACTAACCAAATCAATTGTACCTGTTGCTGTTTATTCTGCATATATTCTGCAAAAGAAGCAGAGTTTGGTGGTTAGAGAGCCGAGAGCGGTGGTTACCACATTTGAGCGCCTTACGTCCTTGGAGAACAGTAAACCGATCGGTTTATACGACGAGATTATTCACAGGTTCAAAAGAATATTAGGAATAAGTTTAGAAGTGCCGCGATGGAGTTGCTGGTTCCCAGGTTGCACTGAAGCTCAAATCCATTTTGGCTACTTAAGAACTTTGCAAGGAGTCAAAATGTTTTCTTTGCCTTGTTGGGTAAATCTTAAGAATAGAGCCAGAACTGTTTCACACACAGACTAGTCATTAAAACGGGGCAAACTAGGAAGAGTTCTGAAAACACTGATTAGCTATGCAAATATTTACATATTGATTGTTTGCAAGAACTGGACTCTGCTCTCGTAAAAGGATTATTTTAGTCTGTTGCAAGCCACAGTTTAAATATAGCGACTGATAAAGCTTCCAATTTATGAAACCATGACCTTAATTTGTTCATTCTGTCGGTGACGTACGAGAGACAAACCCTCTCCCCGTCCGTACTTTAGACACATTTAAGTTAACTCCGGTCAGAAGGAATGTTCTCTCCTCCGTGACCTAAAAACAAACTGACCGAGCCAGAGATTAGGTTAATGTGTGACTCCACGTGGGCCATAGAATGCTGCATACCATAACTTAAACGCGGATAGAAAAAACTTGCCGGACGCCAAGTTCTGTGCGTCGCTAGAATTAACGTATCAGCACATATACTCTACGTTGCAAGTGGCTCACATGTTTGTTGAGTTTGCAGGCTATCTGCAATGCAAATATGTGGGGAAAACTCGAAAAATTTGACTATCGTGCAAAAATTACGATATGTCCGCAAATCAACTTGTGAAACTGATGTGCAAAGTAAGATATGTCAAGCCTTTATTTGTTTTCATTTTGCTAATCACGGGCCCTGTGACGAGGTGGCGACTTGTCCAGGGTGTACCTCGCCTACCCCCCGAAAGCAGCTGAGATAGTCTTCAGCACCCCCCGCGACCCTATAAGGGACAAGCGGTAAAAAAATGGATGGATGGGATTGATAATCACGGTTTACTTTTTGAAAACATTTTCTGCCATTTTCAATTCAAGGTTTTGAGCCGTGGTCATCAAAATGATATCAAAAGAAGGCCTGAAATATATTTTGTAAAAATGTTTGATCTTGCCCCGTGTGGAGGAGTTGAAGTATTTTGGAGTCTTGTTCACGAGTGAAGGAAGAGTGGATAGTAAGATCGACAGGCGGACCGGTGCGGCGTCTTCAGTAATGCGGACACTGTATCGATCGGTTGTGGTAAAGAAGGAGCTGAACCGGAAGGCAAAACTTTCAATTTACCGGTCGATCTACGTTCCCATCATCACCTATGAGCTGTGGGTTATTACCTAAAGTACAAGATCACGGGTACAGGTGGTCGGAATGAGTTTCTGCCGCCGGGTGGCGGGTTTTTTTTCTTAGAGATAGGGTGAGGAGCTCTGTCATCCGGGAAGAGCTCAAAGTTAAGCCGTTGATCCTCCACATCGAGAGGAGCCAGATGAGGTAGGTCGGGCATCTGGTGAGGATGCCACCCGATCGCCTCCCTCGGGAGGTGTTTAGGGCACGTCCGACTGTTGGAGGCCTTGGGGATGACCCAGGACACATCGGGAAGACTATGTCTCCAGGCTGGCCTGGGAACGCCTAGGGATCCCCCGGGAGGAGCTGGACGAAGTCGCTGGGAAGAGGGAAGCCTGGGCTTCTCTGCTACAGATAAGCGGAAGAAGATGGATGGATGGATCGATATTCTTAGAGTTTCACCTGTATAGCTGGGGCTGTATGAGTGCTACAAGCACTGGGGAGCTGATTCTGATTCCGAAGCAACCTGTGCATCTCCTGTGAATTCCATGTCCAAGGGGACTAAGGCATTGGTAAAAATTCACTATACAGTGGGGTAAAAAAGTATTTAGTCAGCCAACGATTGTGCAATTTGTCCCACTTAAAATGACGACAAAGTTCTGTAATTTTCATCATAGGTACATTTCAACTGTAAGAGACAGAATTTGAAAAAAAAATCCAGGAATTCACATTGTAAGAATTTTAAAGAATTTCTTTGTAAATTATGGTGGAAAATAAGTATTTGGTCAACCATTCAAAGCTCTCACTGATGGAAGGAGGTATTGGCTCAACATTTCACGATGCATGGCCCCATTCATTCTTTCCTTAACACGGATCAATCGTCCTGTCCCCTTAGCAGAAAAACAGCCCCAAATCATGATGTTTCCACCCCCATGCTTCACAGTAGGTATGGTGTTTTTGGGATGCAACTCAGTATTCTTCTTCCTCCAAACACGATGAGTTGAGTTTATACCAAAAAGTTCTATTTTGGTTTCATCTGACCATATGACATTCTCCCATGTGCTATCTGGCAAACTTCAAACGGGCCTGGATATGCACTGGCTTAAGCAGGGGGACACGTCTGGCACTGCAGGATTTGATTCCCTGTCGGCGTAGTGTGTTACTGATGGTAACCTTTGTTACTTTGGTCCCAGCTGTCTTTTGGTCATTCACCAGGTCCCCCCGTGTGGTTCCGGGATTTTTGCTCACTGTTCTCATAATCATTTTGAACCCACGGGATGAGATCTTGCGTGGAGCCCCAGATTGAGGGAGATTATCAGTGGTCTTGTATGTCTTCCATTTTCTTATAAATGCTCCCACAGTTGATTTTTTCACACCAAGCTGCTTGCCTATTGTATATTCACTTTTCCCAGTCTGGTGCAGGTCTACAATTATTTCCCTGGTGTCTTTCAACAGCTCTTTGGTCTCGGCCATAGTGGAGTTTGGAGTCTGACTGTTTGAGGCTGTGGACAGGTGTCTTTTATACAGATAACGAGTTCAAACAAGTGCATTAATACGGGTAACGAGCGGAGGACAGAAACGCTTCTTAAAGAAGTGAGAGCCAGAGATCTGCCTTGTATTAAGTGACCTAATACTTATTTTCCACCATAATTTACAAATAAATTATTTAAAATTCCTACAATGTGAATTCCTGGATTTTTTTTTCACATTCTATCTCTCACAGTTGAAGATAGATTGATAGTACTTTATTGATTCCTTCAGGAGAGTTCCTTCAGGAAAATTAAAATTCCAGCAGCAGTGTACAGAGTTGAAATCAATTTAAATTAAAAAAAAAAAGTAAAAAGTAAATAATGGGGGTTTAAAAGGAAACAAAATAGAGAGATATTACAAAAAGAATAAAAACAATGGGAATAACAATATAACAGTAAGATAAGAATATAACAAGACAAAGTAGGCAGTAGTGACCATGTTATGAAAACGTATCGCACTGTTAATGTTTTACATCCCCTGTCATCCTTGTACCCCCCGCCCCCCGTCCCAGAGAGGAGTTGTACAGTCCAATGGCGTGTGGGACAAAGGAGTTCTTGAGTCTATTAGTCCTGCACTTGGGATGAAGCAGTCTAGCACTGAACAGGCTTTTCTGTCTACTGATAACGCTCAGTAGTTTGTCAACAGTCCTCTTCTCTGCCACCGTCACCAGTGAGTCCAGTTTCATTCCGATTGTAGAACCGGCTCCCCTGATCAGTTTCTCAAGTCTGGAGCTGTCCTTCTTAGATGTACTGCCCCCCCAGCACACTACCATGTAGAACAGAACACTGGCAACCACAGACTGGTAGTACATCCACAGGAGTTTTCTACAAATGTTGAAGGAGTGCAGCCTCCTGAGGAAGTACAGCCTGCTCTGTCCTTTCTTGTACTGGTGGTCCGTGTTAACAGTCCAGTCTAGCTTATTGTCCACCCAAACCCCGAGGTACTTCAATGAGTCCACGGTCCGTACCTCAACTCCCTCGATCACAATAGGTTGTGACCGTGGACTCGACCTCCCAAAGTCAATGACTAGCTCCTTGGTCTTTGACGGATTGAGCTGCAAGAGGTTCGTGTGGCACCAGACAACAAAGTCCCTCACCAGGTTCCGAAACTCCTCCTCTCTGCCGTCCCTGATGCACCCGAGGATGGCTGTGTCATCCGCGTACTTCTGGATGTGACACAGCTCTGAGTTGTAGCAGAAGTCAGCGGTGTACAGGGTGAAGAGAAGAGGGGCCAGCACCGTTCCCTGCGGTGCTCCGGTGCTGCTGATCACAGTGTCAGACGTGATGTCCTTCAGTCTGACGTACTGTGGCCTGTCGGTGAGGTAGTTCGAAATCCAGGCAACCAGGCAGGGGTCCACTTGCATTTTGTAGAGCTTGTCCTGAAGGAGGCGGGGCTGGATGGTATTAAAGGCACTCGAGAAGTCCAGGAACAGGATCCTCACAGTGCCATTTCCCTTATCCAGGTGTGAGTGGGCTCGATGCAGCAGGTAAAGGATAGCATCCTCCACACCAACGCCTTCCTGGTACGCAAACTGCAGGCTGTCCTGGGCATGTTGCACCTGTGGTCTGAGGAGGCTGAGAAATAGCCGCTCCAATGTCTTCATTAGATGAGAGGTGAGCGCCACTGGTCTGTAGTCGTTTAGCTCACTGGGGCAATTCTTTTTGGGAACTGGAACGATGCATGACGTCTTCCAGAGGGTGGGCACTCTTCCCAGCCGCAGGCTGAGGTTGAAGATCCTTTGAAGTGGTTCACCCAGTTCTGCAGCACAGGTCTTCAGGAGTCGGGGGCACAGCTTGTCTGGGCCTGCTGCTTTCCTTGGCTGTAGCTTCCTCAGTTGACCTCTGACCTGGTCCGCACAGATGACTAATGTCTGCGTAGAGGTGGTGGAGGGGGGTGCTGCCGTGGCTGGGGGGGAGGTGCGTTGAGGGGAGCAGAAGAGGGGGTGGCTGTGATGGGGAGTGGGGGACGGAGAGGACACGGGCTGGTTAAACCGATTAAAGAAGTTATTCATCTCATTGGCCCTCTCTATTGTCCCCATAACAGCTCTGGTCTTTGTCTTGTGGCCTGTGATGGTTTTCACACCTTCCCAGACCTCCCTCATGTTGTTCTGCTGCAGCTTCTGCTCCAGCTTCTTCCTGTAGCTGTCCTTAGCATCCCTCACGCGTCGTTTCACCTCACGCTGTGCTGCTCTCATTGCCTCCCTGTCTCCACTCCTGAAGGCAGCTTTCTTCTTGTTGAGGACAGCTTTAACTTCTTGTGTTACCCAGGGTTTGTTATTAGGGTAGCACCAAACAGTCTTAGCAGGGCAGATCACGTCCACGCAGAAGTTGAGGTAATCTGTGAGACAGTGAGTCAGCCCATCAATGTCCTCACCCTGTGGAAGCAGCACGTCCCAGTCTGTGGTGTTGTAGCAGTCTCTGAGGGCATCTTCCAATTCAGGGGACCACTTCCTCACATAGCAAGTGTTAACAGGCTGTTTTTGGACCATGGGGGTGTATTTTGGCCGCGAATGAACAAGATTGTGGTCAGACTTCCCTAGTGGGGGCAGGGGTGTGACCTTGTATGCATCCCTGACATTAGAATACAGTAGGTCAATTGTCCTGTTGTTTCTCGTGGGACAATCCACAGCCTGGTAAAAAGCAGCTAACGTTGAGTCCAAAGTAGCATGATTGAAGTCCCCAGAAATGATGAAAAAAGCCTCAGGATGTTTTGTCTGTAGCCTTGATGTGATGGCGTGGATCATCTCACATGCATTGGCAGCATCTGCCCTCGGGGGAATGTAAACACAGAGGGAGATCACGTGACTGAACTCCTTCGGCAGATAGTATGACCGAAGGCTAACAGCTAGGAGCTCCAGGTCCGGGCAACACAAGACTTTATTCGCAGAAATGTGTCCTGGGTTACACCAGCTGTTGTTAACATATATGATGAGTCCCCCACCTTTTCTTTTCCCGCATGCTTTCATGGCTAAACCAGGTGGTTTAGCCATGTTTCCGTGAAGATGAGCAGGCTGCTCTCTCGATACGCACGCTGGTTTTTTAGTCCATGAAGCTCATCGATCTTGTTCGGCAGCGAGTTCACATTCCCCATGATGACGGAAGGAATGGATGGTTTGTAGCGCCGTCGATTTTCCTCACGCTTAGCCTTTAGCTTAGCTCCCGCTTTGCAGCCCCGAGGATTCTTCCTTAGCTCCGCTGGAATGGAGAGTCGAACACCATTTCGCCCCATCATTTTCAGACTGAGCGGTTCCTCTCTCGAATAAGAAAGAAAGCTGCTTCCTGGTCTTTTAAAACTGCCAAAAGTATCCATTGGATATATACAGGGATTCACTGTCTTCAAGGAAAACATAAAAAAGCTAAAAGATAAAAGATAAATGATAAAATATATGTTTGTAATATATAATAAATAATAATTATAATTAAAGATAAAATATAAGATAAAAGATAGGTTTAAAAGATGTACCACTACAGAGCTACTGGAGATGCAGCCGCCTTCCACAGCGCAAGCAGCAAAAAAAAAAAAAGTGTACCTATGATGAAAATGACAGACCTCTGTCATCATTTTAAGTGGGAGAACTTGCACAATCGTTGGCTGACAAAATAATTTTTTGCCCCACTGTGTATGGACACAATTTGGACACTTTGTGGTTTATTCACTTGATTTATGTTTGGAATACATTAAATCTGTACTGCTTTAGCTGTACACTGACTAGCAAGCATTCTGTGTGAAAACAATTTGAGCTCACTGAAGCTTTTTAAAAGATGTTGTTGCAGGTCCTGGGACTTTTCCGAAGTCTCTCGGTAGAGGTGCAGCAGATTCCGGAAACAAGTGGTCGTTAATCTTTAAAAGGTCCCCGGTGACATTCAAAGGGTCAAAGCTGCCCTTGGGCGACTGGCTGCTGCTTTGACAGCTGAGAGAAAAGGACACTGAAGGTGGTCGCGGATACTTCCTGAGCAACCAACAGCGCCGCAAGTCAGACTGGAAGGAGAGGAGAGTCGGAAAATCCCAGGAGACCCCGGATGCTTTTTAAGCATCGTAGACTTAGGACCCAAACATACTCGAGTGGAACTAAGTATGCAGAGGACAAATTTTACGATCACACAAACTTGTGTAACATGAAACCCTGCTCCGCATGTACCGACCCACTTTTAATGTGACACCGGTGTGAATTTTTCTATCAAAGCATATCATGAAATTTGAATGGAATGTTTTCCGGACAAACTCAATCAGAGTTGATGCGCCCAGTCGACATAGCTTGTCTCATTTAAAGGCCTACTGAAATGAGATCTTCTTATTTAAACGGGGATAGCAGGTCCTTTCTATGTGTCATACTTGATCATTTTGCGATATTGTCATATTTTTGCTGAAAGGATTTAGTAGAGAACATCGACGATAAAGTTCGCAACTTTTGGTCGCTAATAAAAACAGCCTTGCCTGTACCGGAAGTAGCAGATGTTGTGCGCGTGACGTCACAGGCTGTAGAGCTTCTCACATCTGAACATTGTTTAAAATCATGGCCACCAGCAGCTAGAGCGATTCGGACCGAGGACGCAACAATTCCCCCATTAATTTGAGCGAGGATGAAAGATTTGTGGATTAGGATAGTGAGAGTGAAGGACTAGAACAGTGGTTCTTAACCTGGGTTCGATCCAACCCTAGGGGTTCGGTGAGTTGGCCTCAGGGGTTCGGCAGACACTCCGCTGCGGAGGTCGAGACACACCCGACTCATCGTGCAAATAAAAACTTCTCCATATTGGCGTATTATGCATACGGCCACAGCAGAAGTCAAACTGATTTGCAGGTGTGTAATTTGTTGTGAGTTCATGCACTGTGTTGGTTTTGTTCTTTGAACAAGATGATGTTTGCGCATGGCTGATTGTGTGCACCGGTAAAAAAAAACTAACTTTGACTTGAATTTGAAAAAAATATATATATTTTTCACTAAAGAAGGGTTCGGTGAATGCACATATGAAACTGGTGGGGTTCGGTACCCCCAACAAGGTAAAGAACCACTGTACTAGAAGAAAAAAAAAAAAAAAGACGAGGGCAGTGGGAGCAGTTCAGATGTTATTAGACATTTACTAGGATAATTCTGGAAAATCCCTTTGTGGAGAGACACAGTCGACGTGCCGACAACGGGCGGAAAGCAGCAGCGCGGGCCCACCTGGAGGCCAGAAGGCGGGGCATGCGGCGGCGAGGAGAGGCGTGACGCACGCGGAGCGGCACAAGAACGGCAATCTGAGTCAGGTGCGTAAAACACACACCTGTTTACAATCTGCGCATCTGCTCCTAGATTATAAGAGAGGCGAAGGGGGCACGATCGGGGGAGAGGGAGGAGGAAACCACGGCACCCCGACCACGAGCACGACGATCGATCCAGCCCGAGATGACAAACCCCCGCAGCGGATGCAAGCACCGGATGCCGAAAGGCGTACAACGGCGACAAGCAGGCAGGACGCGCGCACTACAAATGGGCGCGCCCGACTGGCCAGAAGACAGATTTAATGAGGAAATAAATGTGAATCAAACCTGCTATGATAAGTCATGTGTCAAGTGTCCCCGCAACACACACGAGGACGGCTGGGAGTCTGTCACACCCTTATCTGCTTACTGTGTTACTAGTGTTTTAGTGAGATTATAAAGTCATACCTGAAAGTCGGAGGGGTGTGGTGACCGCCAGTGTCTCCAAGGGAAGCCACGGAGGAGCCAAGAAAGTCGCAGCTGCCTCTTTGACAGCTGCAGGAGGAACGACACAAGCTCCGCTCTTGTCTACGGTAAGGGCCGACTTAATACCACAATTTTGTCACCGAAACCATGACCGCTCTCTTCCATATTAAAGCTTCAACGTCATCTTTAGGGAATTTAAACAAATAAAACACCGGCTGCGTTTGTGTTGCTACAGCCGGCTGCAATCCACCGCTTTCCACCAACATCTTTCTTCTTTGTTGTCTCCATTATTAATTGAACAAATTGGAAAAGATTCAGCAACACAGATGTCCAGAATGCTGTGTAATTATGCGATAAAAACAGACTATGTTTGCAATGTTAATATTTCATCATTGATATATAAACTATCAGACTGCGTGGTTGGTAGTAGTGGGTTTCAGTAGGCCTTTAATGGCCGTACATACCATTGTCTTATTTGGCATGGCAGCTCTACTCCCTCCTCGTCAGTGTACTTGTTGGGCGCCATGACTGAAAAATGTAAACAACGCTCAAGGATTGTGGGAAATGTAGTGACTTCGCTGAAATTTCACGGGAAACTACAACGCAGCAGTGTGCCCGACTAATAGGGATGTACAGCATAATGTTTGGATTTTATCGATACCTGTATTCATTGGTACAGAGCTTCTAAAACAGGGGTGTCAAACTCAAATACAGAGTGGGCCAAAATTTAAAACTGAACAAAGCCGCGGGCCAAAGTTGAACGAATTAACCTTTTAATAGGGACCCAAACAAGTTTTGCATTAAATATTGAACAAGCAAAGCTTATATAATCTTATAATGACATGCAAAATCGAGTTTTCTTGGTAGCGGGGTTGTATATTGTAGCTTCCCGGAAGAGTTAGTGCTGCAAGGGGTTCTGGGTATTTGTTCTGTTGTGTTACGGTGCGGATGTTCTCCCGAAATGTGTTTGTCATTCTTGTTTGGTGTGGGTTCACAGTGTGGTGTAACAGTGTTTATACGGCCACCCTCAGTGTGACTTGTATGGCTGTTCACCAAGTATGCCTTGCATTCACTTTAGTGTGTGTAGAAGCCGCATATATTACGTGACTGGGCCGGCACGCTGTTTGTATGGAGGAAAAGTGGACGTGACGACAGGTTGTAGAGGATGCTAAAAGTAGTACTTTTAAGGCACGCCCCCAATATTGTTGTCCGGGTGGAAATTCGGGAGAATGGTTGCTCCGGGAGATTTTCGGGGGGGGGCACTGAAATTCGTGATTCTCCTTGAAAGATCGGGAGGGTTGGCAAGTATGAGAATTAGCGTTGAATGCAGTGATACAGCGGCACCGCCACTGTATAATACCGGCGGGCCAGCTCTAATGTTAATTTATTATTGCCTCAAGGGCCAAATAAAATTACAAGGCGGGCCAAATGTTTTTTTATTAGCATTTCTGTTATGATTGTGCACCAGCAACATCATGATACAACATCTCACAGCAGGAGAGGATTTGATCAACACTTGCTTTTGAAGTCTTGGACCTGTCTGTGTTTGCCAAGTGCAATGCAGTTGTTGTGTCATCATTTTGTAAAGACCCCACATATCCATCACTGTGGTATTAGTCAGTAAAGGGGAACATTATCACAATTTCAGAAGGGTTAAAACCAATAAAAATCAGTTCTCAGTGGCTTATTTTATTTTTCGAAGTTTTTTTCAAAATTTTACCCATCATGGAATATCCCGAAAAAAGGCTTTAAAGTGCCTGATTTTCGCTATCTGTGAAGCCACCGTCCATTTTCTGTGCCGTCATCCAGTGATGCCAATACAAACAAAATGGCGGATAGCACAGCAAGATATAGCAACATTAGCTCGGATTCAGACTCAGATTTCAGCGGCTTAAGCGATTCAACAGATTACGCATGTATTGAAATGGATAGTTGGAGTATGGAGGCAGATAGCGAAAATGATATTGAAGCTATTGTGCGAATAGCTATTGAAGCTATTCGGCGATCGCCTTCTAACCAACGATTGAGTGCCATGTCTGCCTTAGCATCGCCGGTAAAATGTGCAGACCAAACGATCGGGACTTTTGCATCTTGTGACACTGGAGCAACTTAAATATGTCGATTGGTAAGTGTTTGTTTGGCATAAAATGTGGGTGGAAGGAAAGGCTGGGTGCAAATATAGCTACAAATGTACATACAGCTAGCCTAAATAGCATGTTAGCATCGATTAGCTGGCAGTCATGCCGCGACCAAATATGTCTGAAAAGCACATAAGTCAACAACAAAATTCACCTTTGTGATTTCGTTGACTTTATTGTTGGAAATGCATCTGCCGGATATCCATACATCTCTGAGCCATGTCTGCCTTAGCATCGCCGGTAAAATGTGCAGACCAAACGATCGAGACTTTCGCATCTTGTGACACTGGAGCAATTTAAATCCGTCGATTGGTAAGTGTTTGTTTGGCATTAAATGTGGGTGGAGGGAAAAGCTGGATGCAAATATAGCTACAAATGTACATACAGCTTGCCCAAATAGCATGTTAGCATCAATTAGCATGCCGTGCTAATCGATGCACACTCCACGTAAGTCCTGATCGTGTTGTTACACCCTCCGACAACACACCGACAAAGCATGATGTCTCCAAGGTACAGAAAACAGTCGAAAAAATGGAAAATAACAGAGCTGATTTGACTTGGTGCGTGTAATGTGTTTGAGAAAATGGCGGATTGGCTACCTATGTGTCATCGAATAATAGAAAGGCGTTTAATTCGCCAAAATTCACCCATTTAGAGTTCGGAAATC
Source organism: Nerophis ophidion (assembly GCF_033978795.1). NCBI lineage: Eukaryota > Metazoa > Chordata > Actinopteri > Syngnathiformes > Syngnathidae > Nerophis > Nerophis ophidion. The sequence goes on from NC_084615.1 coordinate 22,963,804, forward strand.
ACTTAAAAAAACACATGGTCTTTTTTCTGCAACATCAAGGTATATATTGACGCTTACATAGGTCTGGTGATAATGTTCACCTTTAAAATTACACTCAGATCCATCCCCTTCCTACCGCGTGTACCAATAATTATGTCTTAAAATAATAATGAAAAATTAATGAATGAACAACGTAAAATAATACTGTTCCCCTTCAAGGGTATCATGAGGACACAAAGCTTTCAAGTGTTTCCTGTGTTTATTTTATGCACGGTTTCAAACAATGCTTATTGTGCGCCTTGGACTGAAGGAATGTGCTGCTCCGTGGAGCAAATGAAACACTTATTTTGCCATCAGCAGGCTTCACACGCTAGCCGGTAGGTGTGTAATGAATGGTATGTCATAACTACAGTTCGGTATGTACAGAAAAGAAAATCCAATCAACTTGCAAGTAATTAAAGATGCTAAAACCAATCCAAAGTAGGTCACGATCTTTGTGTTATACGTGACGAAGCAAATTAGTGTACTACCTGTCCGTCCATCCATTTTCTACTGTTTGTTCCTCTTGGGGTGGTTAAAGCCTATTCCAGATGCACTCGGGCGGAAGTCGGAGTATGCCCTGGACAAGTCGCCATCTCATCACAGGGCCAAAACAGATAGACAGACAATGTTCACACATAGGGACTATTTAGTGTTGCCAGTCAACCAATCCCCAGGTGCACGTCTTTGGAGGTGGGAGGAAACCCAAGTTCGGGGAAGGGAACCCACACAGTTTGAAGAAAGACCTCGAGACCATGCCTCCATGGTGCCTGTGTACAAACTAATAGTACTGTATATTTCAGAGGCATTTGTTGTTGTCGAACCCCGAGATGCAGAGATGGAGGCAGGCATTGGATATAAAAAATGATTTCATTAAAACTAAACAAGAACAAACAAAAAGTACGCACGTAGGCGGAATAACAAACTAAGGGAGCTAGCACTGGAAGCTAGAAAACAAAAAGGAACTTCAGCATGGAAGCCAGTGGATAGCAAAGAGAAAAACTGGAAATAACTAATGGCTAACAAGAACAGCTTACTGCTACGACAACCAGGACAAAATGTAGCATGACAGGTAATAGCTGAAAAGAATCACATCAATCAATCAATCAATGTTTACTTATATAGCCCTAAATCACTAGTGTCTCAAAGGGCTGCACAAACCACCACGACATCCTCGGTAGGCCCACATAAGGGCAAGGAAAACTCACACCCAGTGGGACATCGGTGACAATAATGACCCAGTGGGACGTCGGTGACAATGATGACTATGAGAACCTTAGAGAGGAGGAAAGCAATGGATGTCGAGCGGGTCTAACATGATACTGTGAAAGTTCAATCCACAATGGATCCAACACAGTCGCGAGAGTCCAGTCCAAAGCGGATCCAACACAGCAGCGAGAGTCCCGTTCACAGCGGAGCCAGCAGGAAACCATCCCAAGCGGAGGCGGATCAGCAGCGCAGAGATGTCCCCAGCCGATACACAGGCAAGCAGTACATGGCCACCGGATCGGACTGGACCCCCTCCACAGGGGAGAGTGGGACATAGAAGAAAAAGAAAAGAAACAGCAGATCAACTGGTCTAAAAAGGGAGTCTATTTAAAGGCTAGAGTATACAAATGAGTTTTAAGGTGAGACTTAAATGCTTCTACTGAGGTGGCATCTCGAACTGTTACCGGGAGGGCATTCCAGAATACTGGAGCCCGAACGGAAAACGCTCTATAGCCCGCAGACTTCTTTTGGGCTTTGGGAATCACTAACAAGCCGGAGTCCTTTGAACGCAGATTTCTTGCCGGGACATATGGTACAATACAATCGGCAAGATAGGATGGAGCTAGACCGTGTAGTATTTTATACATCGACACGACAAGAGCAACATATGGCAACGACAAGTCCAGATGACAATACAATGATCCAGACCTGACTGGAGGAACAAAGCAGGTAAAATAGAAGCTGGCTGATTGACATCAGGTGTGACGCAGCTGAGTGAAAACAGGACACAGGGAGACAAACAGGAAGCTGAACCAAAATAAGAGCACTAGACAGGAACTAAGGACAGGAAATACTAAACACACAGAGGAGAAACTAAAACACAAACAAACTGTCAGTGGCAACTCTGACAATATATATTTCACTAATAACACATTTGATGTTATAATAATAAAATAACAGTCCTGATTGGTACTGCCAGGGACCTATGCTGTATGTTGGCTTGAGTGTCCTTTCCATGCCCTCGTTTTCGGAGTTTTGACTACATTTTAAGCTTCCCTGACTCCTCAGCGAGATCACAATTACAGTAAAACTTGTTGACACATTTGAACCGAACTTTGTCCGGCTTGAGGCACGGATTTGTCAAAACAAAACCTGAATTTACCCCCGAGTATCAATTAAGGATCCATCTATCTATTTCTCTATCTGTATCTATCTATCTATCTATCTATCTATCTATCTATCTATCTATCTATCTATCTATCTATCTATCTACAGTGGGGCAAAAAACTATTTAGTCCGCCACCGATTGTGCAAGTTCTCCCACTTAAAATGATGACAGAGGTCTGTAATTTTCATCATAGCTACACTTCAACTGTGAGAGACAAAATGTGAACAAAAAATCCAGGAATTCACATTGTAGGAATTTTAAAGAATCTATTTGTAAATTATTTTGGAAAATAAGTATTTTGTCAACCATTCAAAGCTCTCACTGATGGAAGGAGGTATTGGCTCAAAATTTCACGATGCATGGCCCCATTCATTCTTTCCTTAACACGGATCAATCGTCCTGTCCCCTTAGCAGAAAAAAACGTGCAAATTTAATCCAAAACCTCACAATATTGTTCATCCATTCATCCATCTTCTTCCGCTTATCCGAGGTCGGGTCGGGGGGGCAGCAGCTTAGGCAGGGAAGCCCATACTTCCCTCTCCCCAGCCACTTCGTCCAGCTCCTGCCGGAGGATCCCGAGGCCTTCCTAGACCAGCCGGCAGAAATAGTCTTCCCAACCCAACATGTCCTGGGTCTTCCCCGCAGCCTCCTACCAGTCGGACGTGCCAGAAACACCTCCCTAGGGAGGTGCTCAGGTGGTATCCTGACCAGATGCCTGAACCACCTCATCTGGCTCCTCTCGATGTGGAAGAGCAGCGGCTTTACTTTGAGCTCCTCCCGAATGACAGAGCTTCTCACCCTATCTCTAAGGGAGAGCTCATTTCGACCGCTTGTACCCGCAATCCTATCCTTTCGGTCATAACCCAAAGCTCATGACCATAGGTGAGGATGGGAACGTAGATCGACCAGTAAATTGAGAGCTTTGCCTTCGGCTCAGCTCCTTTTTCACCACAACGGATCGGTACAGCGTCCGCATTACTGAAGATGACGCACCGATCCGCCTGTCGACCTCACGATCCACTTTTCCCTCATTTGTGAACAAGACTCCAGGGTACTTGAACTCCTCCACTTGGGGCAAAATCTCCTCCCCAACCCGGAGATGGCACTCCACCCTTTTCCGGGCGAGAACCATGGACTCGGACTTACAGGTGCTGATTCTCATCCCAGTCGTTTCACACTCGGCTGCGAACCAATCCAGTGAGAGCTGAAGCTCCTGGCTGGATGAAACCATCAGGACCACATCATCTGCGAAAAGCAAAGACCTAATCCTGCAGCCACCAATCCAGATACCCTGAATGCCCTGACTGCGCCTAGAAATTCTTTCCATAAAAGTTATGAACAGAATCGGTGACAAAAGGCAACCTTGGCGGAGTCCAACCCTCACTGGAAACGGGTCCGACTTACTGCCAGCGATGCGGACCAAGCTCTGACACTGGTCATACAGGGAGCGGACTGCCACAATCAGACAGTCTGTTACCCAATACTCTCTGAGCACTCCCCACAGGACTTCCCGGGGCACACGGTCGAATACCTTCTCCAAGTCCACAAAGCACATGTAGACTAGTTGGGCAAACTCCCATGCACCCTCAAGGACCCTGCCGAGAGCATAGAGCTGGTGCACAGTTCCACGACCAGGACGAAAACCACACTGTTTTTCCTGAATCCGAGGTTTGACCATCCAGTGTAGCCTCCTCTCCAGTACACCTGAATAGACCTTACCGGGCAGGCTGAGGAGTGTGATCCCATGACAGATGGAACACACCCTCCGGTTCCCCTTTTTAAAGAGAGGAACCACCACCCCGGTCTGCCAATCCAGAGGTACCCCCCCTAATGTCCACGCGATGAGCCACAATAATGTGTAATTGCTAAAAAAAAAAAGTTATGACAGACCGCTTGAAAAAACGGAATGGAATTTGTATTTTTTTTTTCTGAATGAAAGGTACATGACAATAAAAAATGTGGGATTTACAATATTTACTATGAACGATAAATTACTTAATATTGACAACATATGGACGTCACACCCTCTCTCGATTGACATGTTTTACAATCGAGTGAAACGCAACAGCAGCAGGGGTTAGTGCATGTAACTCACAATACGACGGTCCTGAGTAGTCCTGAGTTCAATTCCGTGCTCGGGATCTTTCTGTGTGGACTTTGCATGTTCTCCCCCGTGACTGCGTGGGTTCCCTCTGGGTACTACGGCTTCCTCCCACCTCCTAATACATGCACCTGGGTATTGGTTGATTAGCAACACTAAATTGTTCCTAGTGTGTGAATGTGAGTGTGAATGTTGGCTGTCTATCTGTGTTGGCCCTATGATGAGGTGGCTCCAGCACCCCCGTGACCCCAAAAGGGACAAGCAGTAGAAAATGGATGGGTGGATGACTGAAATGCAACAAAAATGCAACAAATACAGCGAAATATGAACACGAAGGATGAAGAAAAACCCACCTACAATGTGATACATCTGATACATCACTAAGCTCAATAATATTGTCGTAAAAATCTCCTTCCGTATCTGTCCCTGACACCCCCATTTCAGGCTGACACTCAGTGGAAACGCTCACCACCCACACTGCTTGGTGCCTGGTCTGAGCTGCTGTGACTTAGATTATCATAGTAACTAATTAGATTACGATAGTAACTATTGTACTATGCCAAAGCGCAGATTCCAACCATTGAAATACTTGGTATAGTTCAAGACTTACGGTCATTTGAAAACATCACCACACATCATATTGGGAGAATTACAGTTTCGATCTTAAAGGTCTAAAAAAAATTATTTGGGAATGTCCGGCGGGGTGGATTGAATATCTTAATGGACTTGGGCCTTAATTTACCCGTCTGTTGTGACGAATCAAGACTATGCAAAGCAACGTACGACCATGACCAAATTAACTTTTATTGTTGATGTCTAATGTTATCATCTTGTCCAATTATGTCCCAATCATGATATACGACCGCCCCAGAGTGTATTCCTCCTATTGAACTTTTCCATTGTATTACAAGTTTAAAATAACACCTAATCTAACACTATCAATGAAAGACTGGAGCCATGACTACTTCCTTAATCGTCCTTGGCTTGGACATAAACATAGGGCATTACGCACAGGCCTCCTATTTATTTTCCACATGTTGTTGTTGCCGCATGCTCAACAACTTCCTGACTTTGACTCACCGTATAAACACTCGACTTCCCTGGATTCTGTTTCCATGTACAGTTATCTTGCTAAGATCTCGTCTGAGGCCGAAAAATCCTGATGTTCACGTCAACTGTTGTGTGATCAGCGAGTAACAATTGTAGTAATTGTCTTGGTGATTTAACGTGACGGCCTTTTTGAAGTACGTAAGTGTGATTTTCTACTTGAAGGTCATCGACACTGCGACAAATTAAAATGTTCAGATGCCATGCTTCATATTTCCTCGAATACAGTTAGACTGCCCAGAATGTTGACAACATAGCATTGCGAAATAATCAGTTGTCAATAGTCAGAGACAGTAACACATTTGTGATGATTTAGTGCCATTCAACTTGCGGCACGGGGGCCAAATCCGGCCCAGGAATGACACCATACTGGCCCCTGAGTTCTGTCCAAAACTTTGGAGACAAACTTTTCTGCAGCAATTTCCTAAAACCAATAAAGTTTTCCTGTTGAAGTTAAAGTACCAATGATTTTCACACACACACACACACTAGGTGTTGCGAAATTATATTCTGCATTTGACCCATCACCCTTGCGGTGGCCGCGCCCTGGAATAATTTTTGGTGATATAACCCCCAATTCCAACCCTTGATGCTGAGTACCTAGCAATGAGGTAATGGGTCCCATTTTTATAGTCTTTGGTATGACCCGGCCGGTCTCAGGGCGGACACTCTAACCACTAGGCCCATGAGTTGTATAGAGGAACCAGGACCACTGGACATTGTAACCTTGCTCACAACGTAGAACACTGGGTTCCAAATTTGCGACTTCCATAACTGAGGCATTCCTCAGGCCACCCCTTAAAGCCCTCCTTTTTGGCAGTTACAAATGTTTTTTTCAGAATGTGATTTATGAAACTAAGGTGTGGCTGTAGCTAGTTTACTTCAGATGCGGTCTGTAGTCATTTGTTCATCTTCTGTAGTTATACTAGTGGTGTTCCTCTAGGTTCCATTTTAGGTCCTCTGTTTGTCATCATTTCTGCTATTCGACTGGTGGCCTGTGAGTTCACTTCAAAAATGTCAGAGGGACACACACATTTCTGTCATAGAGATGATCTTTGACTATTGCAAAAAGTCCTTAGTGTTACGACGGGGTTGCAGCTTACTGCGCGGTTCGTTCCCCCGGGATGAAAACGGATGACTCCGGACAGGGCTTGCAGGTAGGAACATGATTTATCTTCAAAATTAAACACGTACCAAAAACACAAAACAAGCAGAAAAAAAACGTGGGAAGCCAAGGTTACCTCTTAGCACAGGAAGCATAAACTAGGAGTCAAGAACTACTAACGTAACTTGTTGCGTGAAGCAAACAAAGAAGCCAGGACGAGAGGGGCGAGAGAGGTAAATAAATAGCTCTCTGATCAGTGGTCGACAGCAGATGATCGTGCCGACCACTAACCAGAAGCAGGTGAACCAAATCAATCCCCATAGAAACCAAAACAAACCCAGAGGTGCACACAACAGGAACTAACGGAGTTCAAAAATAACAGAACATAGAAAAACATGATCCGGGGCACGGATCATGACACTTAGAGACAGTCAATCAATCAAAGTTGACTTATATAGCCCTTAATCACAAGTGTCTTGAAGGGCTGAACAAGCCACAACAGCATCATCAGATCCTTCAGCCGAGTGCAACTCTATCAATCCATCCATTTTCTACCGCGCATCCCTTTTGGGGTCGCGGGGGGTGATGGAGCCTATCTCACCTGCATTCTAAATTGGCCCTAGTGTGTAAGTGTGAGTGTGAATGTTGTCCATCTATCTGTGTTGGCTCTGTGATGAGGTGGCGACCTGTCCTGGGTGTACTCTAACTATGAAAAAAATAATAGACCAAAATCAAAAGTCTACTGCAGAGGATGTTGGTTCTCCAGAATAGTGAAGGTAGAAATCCAGCGGATGTTGTCGATCGGTGGAATGAATACTTCGAAGACCTCCTCAATCCCACCAACACGTCTTCCTATGAGGAAGCAGTGCCTGGGGAATCTGTGGTGGGCTCTTCTTCTGGGGCTGAGGTTACTGAGGTAGTTAAAAAGCTCCTCGGTGGCAAGGCTTCAGGGGTGGATGAGATCCGCCTGGGGTTCTTTAAGGCTCTGGATGCTGTGGGGCTGTCTTGGTTGACAAGACTCTGCAGCATCGCATGGACATTGGGGGCGGTACCTCTGGATTGGCAGACCGGATAGTGGTTCCTCTCTTTAAGAAGGGGAACCGGGGGGTGTGTTCCAATTATCGTAGGATTACACTCCTCAGCCTTCCCGGTAAGGTCTATTCAGGTGTACTGGAGAGGAGGCTACGCCAGATAGTTGAACCTCGGATTCAGGAGTAACAGTGTGGTTTGTGTCCTGGTCGTGGAACTGTGGACCAGCTCTTATACTCTCGGCAGGGTCCTTGAGGGTGCATGGGAGTTTGCCCAACCAGTCTACATGAGCTTTGTGGACTTGGAGAAGGCATTCAACCGTGTCCCTCGGGAAGTTCTGCGGGGAGTGCTCAGATAGTATGGGGTATCGGACTGTCTGATTGTGGCGGTTCGCTCCCTGTACGATCAGTGTCAGAGCTTGGTCCGCAATGCCGGCAATAAGTCGGATCCATTTCGAGTGAGGATTGGACTCCGCCAAGGTTCTCCTTTGTCACTGATTCTGTTCATAACTTTTAAGGACGGAATTTTTAGGCGCAGTCAAGGCATTGAGGGGATCCGGCTTGGTGGCCGCAGGATTAAGTCTCTGCTTTTTGCAGATGATGTGGTCCTGATGGCTTCATCTGGCCAGGATCGTCAGCTCTCACTGGATCGGTTCTCAGCCGAGTGTGAAGAGACCAGGATGAGAATCAGCACCTCCGAGTCCGAGTTCATGGTTCTCGCCCAGAAAAGGGTGGAGTGCCATCTCCGGGTTGGGGTGGAGACCCTGCCCCAAGTGGAGGAGTTCAAGGACCTAGGAGTCTTGTTCACGAGTGAGGAAATAGTGGATCGTGAGATCGACAGGCGGATTGGTGCGGCGTCTTCAGTAATACGGACGCGGTATCAATCCGTTGTGGTGAAGAAGGAGCTGAGTTGGAAGACTAAGCTCTCAATTTACCGGTCGATCTACGTTCCTCACCTATGGTCATGAGCTTGGGGTTATGACCGAAAGGACAAGATCATGGGTACAAGCGGTCGAAATTAGTTTCCTACGCCGGGTGGCGGGGCTCTCCCTTAGAATTTACTTGAACGTCTTTGTCATAGATTGTCTTTAATCAAATTTTCAAAAGTGAAGAAATCATGCCGTTTTTTTTTTTTAGCTTTAGAGTCCCGAAATGTTTCCCTGACGGACACGTATTTCAGTTGGAATTTTGTTGCCATACTTGCTGACTAAAAAAGACCCTTCAAACTCTGCGGCAGCTTTAAGTGGATTAGCTTCACCAGAGGACGACACTCTAGCTATTTCTTTCTTGTGTTCCTTTTTTCCATATTCCCACACATCGCTCCACAAATCATGCTTCATAAATATTAGGGAGTGCCCGAGAGGAGGTCACAAGTTGGATTCTGTGTCTAAAAAGTACCGTATTTTTCAGACTATAAGGCGCACTTAAAATCCTTTCATTTTCTCAAAAATCAACAGTACTGTTATAACACCAATGTACAGAATAATTCTGGTTGTGCTTACTGACCTCGAAGAAATTGTATTTGGTACATGGTGTAATCATAAGTGTGATCAGCAGATGGCAGTCATACATAAGAGACACGTGTACACTGCAATATGACGCCAGTAAACAACACCAAAACTTTAAATGTTCCATTGACAAGAAGGAATATTACACGCTCAAAAATATTTCAAAATGTTTTAGTTTGACTTTGAAGGCGCACTGCTTGATGGATTGTCACCAAATGATTCCCGAGCGCGGTGCATGCTGCTGCTCACTACTCCCCTTACCTCCCAGGGGTTGAACATGGGGATGGGTCAAATGCAATTGGACAAATTTCACCACACGCAGTGTGTGTGTGTGACGATCATTGGGACTTTAACTTTAACTTTAGCATTACGGCTACTGTAGTCATAGGTGCAAGTATTACTATGGTGTGTGTATAAAGACCGCAAAATGGCATCCATTAGCAGACATATTATCTGGCGTTTTGTTTCACAATATTATGCCAAACCAACTTCTCTTACCTTCTGGTACCTGTTGATGTGTATTTTAGACCTGCGTAAGTTCTGAAATTTTGCGCATGCGTAAGTCATGAAATTTTGCGCACCTCCGCCACTGTAGTCAGTGACGATGCCGTAGTCGATAAGCTTCTTGTTTTCTTCCTGTTATGGGACATTCACCCTCTGCTGTTGCCATTTCTAATACAAAGTAGTGTAAATTTCTGTCAAGACAGGATTGCAGCTTACTGCGGGGTCGTTCTCCCAGGAAGGCAGACGGACTACTTGGGACAAGGTATGCAGATAAAAACATGATTTAATCTCAACTATAACTATAACGGACTACAAAACAAAAAGTGCTCACAAGGTGAAGGCACGAACTTGGGGCAGGGAACAAAAGCTAAGATTTAGCATAAGCTATGAACATAAAACAAACAACACTTACTGTGGCTTGAAAAGAGCAGCATGAACTACGAACTACAACTATGGCATGAACAGAGCAAACGCAGAGTAAGAAAAGAACAATGTCGCCAGGACGACTAACTGACAAAGACAGGCTTAAATAATGCCTCCGATCAGTGTTCGGGTAGCGGGTGAGCCGCCGAACACTAATCAGAGACAGGTGAACATAATTAGGAACCATGACAACCAAAACAAACTCGTGTCACAAACAGGAACTAAAGGAGTCCAAAACTAACAGAAAATAACTATACAAAACATGATCCAGACCACAGATCATGACAGGTTCTAACTTATATCTGTCAGTATACATGCTATGAAAGCGTTAAAAAACTATCAGTGTAGTGGGTTTACATAATTCACTCAGGGAACTTTAGTTATGAGAGAGTTCCGGTCGGACAGGTTTTATCAGGACACATTTCCGCCGGTGTTGTTGCACTCATGAGCCACGGATGAGAAGATGCTGTTGATTGAAGTAAAGTCTGAATGTAATTAAAACAGTTAGCTCCATCTTTTGACACTAGTCGAATTCCCGTCCTTGCACGCTACACCAAAGATGACGGGGAGAAGAGAAGACACCGTCGAAGGTCCATCCATCCATTTTCTACCGCTTATTCCCTTTCGGGGTCGCGGGGGGCGCTGGCGCCTATCTCAGCTACAATCGGGCGGAAGGCGGGGTACACCCTGGACAAGTCGCCAGCTCATCGCAGGGCCAACACAGATAGACAGACAACATTCACACTCACATTCACACACTAGGGCCAATTTAGTGTTGCCAATCAGCCTATCCCCAGGTGCATGTCTTTGGAAGTGGGAGGAAGCCGGAGTACCCGGAGGGAACCCACGCATTCACGGGGAGAACATGCAAACTCCACACAGAAAGATCCCGAGCCTGGATTTGAACCCAGGACTGCAGGAACTTCTTATTGTGAGGTGCAATAGGACTGCAGGAACTTCTTATTCTTACCGTCGAAGGTGAGCCACTTAAATAAGACCGCCCACAAAACGTCGCATCCTGATGAGGCTGTCAGAAAGCGACTTGAAGATGATCGGTAAAACATAATCTATGCAACATTTTGACCAAAGAACCACCATTACATGTTATGTAGACCACAAGATAGTGTTTTCAATTTAGAAAAAAAATCATAATATGATTCCTTTAACCTCTTAAGGCCCAAGCTGCTTGTTTTACATGCTATTTTTATTTCTCTTTGCTACTTGGACTTATTGGACCCTAATTAGAATACAAACTAAGAATAATCTTTTTATATGATGTACTTTTTAGTCCATAAGTAACAAATGTGTACTTCATGTTTAGTGACATGCTAATTCTTATTTTAAGACGTTTTTTTTTCCAAATTTTATTGTATGTTATACTCTTCTGACACCACCAGATGGCAGTATAAGTGTCCACATAAGCGGCCATAAGACCCCAATTCAGTAGTGTACACATTTTGGAAATAAGAGCTAAAATGTGATGTCAACGCATGTGGCCACAAAGGCCTTTAGAGGTTAATGCGCCTTATAATCCGGTGCGCCTTTTGTATGAAAACAGACCTGAATAGACTCGCTCATCGGCAGTGCGCCTCATAATCCGGTGCACCCTATGGTCCAGAAAATACGGTATTTTTTAATATGTCGCTCACTTTGGTAACCAAGTCAAAACAAGGCAGAGGCTCATGCATACACAGTAATGACCACACGCGCGCACACACACACACACACACAAACACACACACACACTGGTTATCATTTGGAATGGGGACCGAGTTTTTGATGCAGCTGCTAGACTTTTGACAAGAACAAGAAAGTTTGATCATTTTACGCCTATACTGGCTCACCTTCACTGGCTTCCTGTGCACTTAAGATGTAACATTAAAGTTTTACTACTTACGTCTAAAATACTACACAGTCTAGCTCCATCCTATCTTACCGATTGTATTGTACCATATGTCCCGGCAAGAAATCTGCGTTCAAAGAACTCCGTCTTATTAGTGATTCCCAGAGCTTTAAAAAAGTCTGCGGGTTATAGAGCGTTTTCTATCCGGGCTCCAGTACTATGGAATGCCCTCTCGGTAACAGTTCGAGATGCTACCTCAGCAGAAGCATTTAAGTCCGATCTTAAAACTCATTTGTATACTCTAGCCTTTAAATAAACCCCCTTTTCAGACCAGTTGATCTGCTGTTTCTTTTCATTTCTCCTCTGCCTCCCCCTCTCCCTTGTGGAGGGTGTGCGGGGAGGGGGGGGGGGGGGGGGGGGTGGTTGGGGGACAGGTCCGGTGGCCATAGATGAAGTGCTGGCTGTCCAGAGTTGGGACTCGGGATGGCCTGTGCATCGGTTGGGGACATCTCTGCGCTGCTGACCCGTCTCCTCTTGGGATGGTCTACTGCTGGCTCCACTATGGACGGGACTCTCGCTATTATATTGGATCCACTATGGACTGGACTCTCACTATTATGTCGGATCCACTATGGACTGGACTTTCACAACATCATGTTAGACCCGCTCGACTTTCATTGTTTTCAGTCTCCCTTAGAGGTGGGGGGGGTGCCCACATATGCCGGGTCCTCTCCAAGGTTTCTCATAGTCATTGTCATTGACGTCCCAATGGGGTGAATTTTTCCTTGCCCTTATGTGGGCTGTGTACCACGGATGTCCTCTTTTTTTGTGCGGCCCTTTGAGACTCTTGTGATTTAGGGGTATATAAATAAACATTGATTAATTGATTGATTGATCAGGACTTGTGGGGACCACCCTTTCTACAGGTTGTGGCGGCATTAAAAAAAAGGAGGTAAAATGACCGCTGCCCAGTTTGCTCATACTTGTCTTTAAATCTCTGGCTTGATGAAGTAATGTGCTGATCATTCTTACTGGGGACCCTGGGGAAAAAGACTTAATATTATATATTTTGCATGATTCACACAAATGGGTACGTGACTACTGAGGACCATTTAAAAAAAACAGCCAGCTACAGCCCAATCAGGTGGCTGCTATGCAAATGTCTCATACTCAAACTAACCAGTAAACCTGCTTTATGGGCCAAAGCTTAAAAATCACTTAGGCATCTTCAGAATGGATCTGCTTGTCATTTAAAAAGGTTTCCCTTTTTGTATGTCCCCATATTGTCAGAAGTTCCCTAAAGGTGACTGTGTAAACAGAGCGATGTCCCCATTAAGTCAGCATTGCCAGAACACACACGCACACACAAGTGTGCTCAATCCATCCGCCTGGGGAATATATATAATTTAGGCATCTTCAGAATGGATCTGACTATCATTTAAAAAGGTTTCCCTTTTTTTTGGTCCCCACATTGTCAGAAGTCCCCTAAAGGTGACTGTGTTAACAGAGCGATGTCCCCATTAAGTCAGAATTGCCAGAACACACACACACACACACACACACACACAAGTGTGCTCAATCTCTCTGCCTGGGGAATATATCACTTAGGCATCTTCAGAATGGATCTGACTATCATTTAAAAAGGTTTCCCTTTTTTTTGGTCCCCACATTGTCAGAAGTCCCCTAAAGGTGACTGTGTAAACAGAGCGATGTCCCCATTAAGTCAGCATTGCCAGAACACACACACACAAACACAAACACACACACACGTGTGCTCAATCCCTCTGCCTGGGGAATATTGCGTGCGAAGACTATTGAGTCTGCGGCTCGGCTGAAGTTACGCAACACCCTGCTCGCTGCCGTCCTGATTGACTTAATGGAACCCGATCATTTCCAGGCCTACTCTCTCGAAAGCACTTTTGGCTGTGTTTAAAAGTATATCTTTGCCTAAAATTTAATGACATGTTTTGCTGCTAAACGTTTTTTTTTGTTGTCTTTTTCTGTCTGGTCGTGACACACAAAAAACGCCTTAATTGGAAAATTGCTCCCATGGAGCAAATCAACTAGGGGGCGGGGAGGAACACGAAACTAAATAAACAAACCTAACCTGGTTCGGGTTTCTTTTTTTGAAGGGCTGGCCTTCCAGTGCGTGACAAGTCGTCTTACATAAGTATCCGCATTCCACATATGGCTGCTATAAATTGCACGATGTTGCTGTTTGACCTCCTTATGCCATAAGTCGGCGACGCTGAGGAAACGTAATCCTCTAACAGTTTATAAACAGCTTAGACCACCTACCATGAAATAATTCCGTCTCGTCTGCTGCACTAGTTGCTATCCACACGTTGCAACCGAGTGCATTATAACAACCCAGTTTGGGGCAAAAGGGCACAATTCCAAATGTTCAATCTTGCAGAGTGTGTCTCTCAACATTGCATAATCATTGACAGAGGTGTGAAGAGGCCTTTTGTTTCAGCTTCCACTCTTGTAACTTTGTCCAGGCAAGGTGAATCATGCACATTTTGTTCCCAAATTCCACGTTACACAAGCCCTGCGATCATGCACTTTGGACATACCGGTTGTTTCACGCCAATGCCAAATAAGCACAAACAGACATGCGTACGTGACGGCGAGCGTTTGTCAATAGAGTGGTGTTAAAAATGGGCTGATACTTGACCCACATTGGGAAGATGAGCCCCGTTTATCATCCGAAAGTCGAGCTTCTGTGTTCGAGAGGTGAGTCACCGGCTAAAACAAACGCCGTGCTTGTAGATGCCAAGCACAGCTGCTCATGTTGGACTTTTCAGGATCACATAACTGATGTTTGATGGTGAACGATCAGTGTTTGATTAGACCGAGGGTCAGCAACACAAAATGTTGAAAGAGCCATGAAGGGCCAAAAAAATACAAAACAAATTTGTCTGGAGCCGCAAAAATTCAAAGTCTTATATAAGTGTTATAATAGAGGCAACTTTTGATGTAAGTATCTATTTTAGGCTACTATCAAAATGACTTAAAGAGTCTTATATATCAATCAATGTTTACTTATATAGCCCTAAATCACTAGTGTCTCAAAGGGCTGCACAAACCACCACGACATCCTCGGTAGGCCCACATAAGGGCAAGGAAAACTCACACCCAGTGGGACATCGGTGACAATGATGACTATGAGAACCTTAGAGAGGAGGAAAGCAATGGATGTCGAGCGGGTCTAACATGATACTGTGAAAGTTCAATCTACAATGGATCCAACACAGTCGCGAGAGTCCAGTCCAAAGCGGATCCAACACAGCAGCGAGAGTCCCGTTCGCAGCGGAGCCAGCAGGAAACCATCCCAAGCGGAGGCGGATCAGCAGCGCAGAGATGTCCCCAGCCGATACACAGGCAAGCAGTACGTGGCCACCAGATCGGAGAGTGGGACATAGAAGAAAAGGGAGAGTGGGACATAGAAGAAAAAGAAAAGAAACGGCAGATCAACTGGTCTAAAAAGGGAGTCTATTTAAAGGCTAGAGTATACAAATGAGTTTTAAGGTGAGACTTAAATGCTTCTACTGAGGTGGCATCTCGAACTGTTACCGGGGAGGGCATTCCAGAGTACTGGAGCCCGAACGGAAAAAGCTCTATAGCCCGCAGACTTTTTTTGGGCTTTGGGAATCACTAATAAGCCGGAGTCCTTTGAATGCAGATTTCTTGCCGGGACATATGGTACAATACAATCGGCATGATAGGATGGAGCTAGACCGTGTAGTATTTTATAGATAAGTAGTGAAACCTTAAAGTCACATCTTAAGTGCACAGGAAGCCAGTGCAGGTGAGCCAGTACAGGCGTAATGTGATCAAACTTTCTTGTTCTTGTCAAAAGTCTAGCAGCCGCATTTTGTACCAACTGTAATCTTTTAATGCTAGACATGGGGAGACCCGAAAATAATACGTTACAGTAGTCGAGGCGAGACGTAACAAACGCATGGATAATGATCTCAGCGTCTTTAGTGGACAGAATGGAGCGAATTTTAGCGATATTACGGAGATGAAAGAAGGCCGTTTTAGTAACGCTTTTAATGTGTGCCTCAAAGGAGAGAGTTGGGTCGAAGATAATACCCAGATTTTTTACCGAGTCGCCTTGTTTAATTGTTTGGTTGTCAAATGTTAGAGTTGTATTATTAAATAGAGTTCGGTGTCTAGCAGGACAGATAATCAGCATTTCCGTTTTTTTGGCGTTGAGTTGCAAAAAGTTAGCGGACATCCATTGTTTAATTTCATTAAGACACACTTATATAAGTGACATACTGAAGACAACACATGATGTAAGTGTCTATATTGGCTATATTAGCCTACTATCCAAATGACTTTAAGAGTCTTATATAAGTGTTGTACTGAAGACAACACATGATGTGTCTATATTAGCTATATTAGCCTACTATCGAAATGACTATAAGAGTCATATATAAGTGATGTAATGAAGACAACACATGATGTAAGTGTCTATATTAGTTATATTAGCCTACTATCAAAATGACTTTAATAGTCTTATATAAGTGTTGTACTGAAGACAACACATGATGTAAGTGTCTATATTAGCTATATTAGCCTACTATCAAAATTACTTTAAGACTCATATAAGTGATGTAATGAAGACAACACATGATGTAAGTGTCTATAATAGCTATATTAGCCTAATATCAAAATGACTTTAAGAGTCTTATATAAGTGTTGTACTGAAGACAACACATTATGTAAGTGTCTATATTAGCTATATCAAACTACGATCAAAATGACTTTAAGAGTCTTATATAAGTGTTGTACTGAAGACAACACATGATGTGAGTGTCTATCTTAGCTATAGTAGCCTACCATCAAAATGACTTTAAGAGTCTTATATAAGTGTTGTACTGAAGACAACACATGATGTAAGTGTCTATATTAGCTATATTAGCCTACAGTGGGAGAGTGGCCGTGCGCAACCCGAGGGTCCCTGGTTCAAATCCCACCTAGTACCAACTTCGTCACGTCCGTTGTGTCCTGAGCAAGACACTTCACCCTTGCTCCTGATGAGTGCTGGTTGGCGCCTTGCATGGCAGCTCCCTCCATCAGTGTGTGAATGTGTGTGTGAATGGGTAAATGTGGAAGTAGTGTCAAAGCGCTTTGAGTACCTTGAAGGTAGAAAAGCGCTATACAAGTACAACCCATTTATCATTTATTTATTTACTATCAAAATGACTTTAACAGTCTTATATAAGTGTTGTACTGAAGACAACACTTGATGTAAGTGTCTATATTAACTATATTAGCCTACTAGCAAAATTAGAGACTTCCGATAATGGCTTTTTTGCAGATATCCGATATTGTCCAACTCTTAATCACCGATTCCGATATTAACTGATACAGATATATACAGTAGTGGAATTAACACATTATTATGCCCAATTTAGTTTGGATGCATTAAACAATGTAACAAGGTTTTCCAAAAATAAATCAACTCACGTTATAGGAAAAAAAAATGCCAACTATGGCACTGCCATATTTGTTATTGAAGTTAATTTGGGACATTCTCTCCCTGAGAGAGCATGAGGAGGTTGAGATGGGCGGGGTTGGGGGGGAAGGGCAGGGTTGAGTTGGAGGGGGGGAAGGGGGTAGCGGTATATTGTAGCATCCCGGAAGAGTTAGTGCTGCAAGGGTTTGTTGTGTTTAAGTTGTGTTACGGTGCGGATGTTCTCCCAAAATGTGTTTTTGGTCAAATTTCTTAGGCTGCCTGTCGTTCATTAATTGACATTCAGACAACTATACAGACAACACCCAAAATAAATGTAGAGTGACACCGAAACATCCTCACCCTCTTCTTTCTTTCCTGTAACTTTTTCCCCCCCCGAGCTGACAAGTTTCAACCCTCTCTCTCACACAAGTATTATGATTATATCTAAAAATGCCTCTTCAAGCTGGGTAATTAGCAGCTTAGAAGAGAGGGTGTGGAGTCAAGCGGGTACATGCCGTGACAAAATAAATGTTGTGTTTAATATCATAATTAAAATAACGATGATTCGGGAACATTTAGGATTTGTTTGTTCTTATAAGAGTATCGTTTTGGATTGCATACTACAAAACCCAAAACCGGCGAAGTTGGCACGTTGTGTGATTCGTAAATAAAAACAGAATACAATGATTTGCAAAGTACTTTCAACCTGTATTCAATTGAATAGACTGCACAGACAAGATACTTAACGTTCGAACTTGGTCATTTTTTGCAAATATTAGCTCATTTGGAATGTGATGCCTGCAACATGTTTCAAAAAAGCTGTCACAAGTGGCAAAAAAATATATATACTGAGAAAGTTGAGGAATGCCCATCAAACACTTATTGGGAACATCCCATGGGTGAACTGGTTAATTGTGATCAAGATTGGGTATAAAAGCAGCCTCCGTGAAATGCTCAGTCGTTCACAAACTTTGTGAAGAAATGCGTGAGTAAATTGTCGAACAGCTTAAGAACAACATTTCTCAACCAGCTACTATTGCAAGGAATTTAAGGAATTCACCAATCTAAGGTCTGTAATATCATCAAAAGGTTCAGAGAATCTCAAGAAATTACTACGACATCTCAGGCGGTACGGCATCAAAAACCGACATCAGTGTGTAAAGGATATCACCACATGGGCTCAGGAACACTTCCGAAAACCACTGCCAGTGACTACAGTTTGTCGCTACATCTGTACGCACAAGTTAAAACTCTACTATGCAAAGCACAACCATTTCTCAACAACACCAAAAATCGCCGCCGGCTTCGCTGGGACCGAGCTCATTGAAGATGGACTGATGCAAAGTGTAAAACTGTTCCGCGGTCCACATTTCAAATAGTATTTTTGGAAACTGTGAACATCGTGTCCTCCGGAACAAAGACGAAAAGGAACCATTCGGATTGTTCTGGGCGCAAAGTTCAAAAGCCAGCATCTGTGATGGTATGGGGGTGTATTAATGTCCAAGGCATGGGTAACTTACACATCTGTGAAGGCACCATTAATGCTGAAAGGTGAATACAGGTTTTGGAGCAACATATGTTGCCATCCAAGCAACGTTATCATGGACGCCCCTGCTTATTTCAGCAAGACAATGCCCACAGCGTGGCTTCATATTAAAAGAATACGGGTACTAGACTGGCCTGCCTGTAGTCCAGACCTGTCTCCCAATAAGAATGTGTTGCGCATTATGAAGCCTAAAATAACCCCGGACTGTTGAACAACTGTACATCAAGCAAGAATGGGAAATAATTCCACCTGAAAAGCCTCAAAAATGTGTATCCTCAGTTCCCAAATGTTTACTGAGTGTTGTTAAAAGGAAAGGCCATGTAATGCAGTGGTAAAAATATCCCTGTGCCAACTTTTATATCTTGTCTTTGCAGTCTATTAAATTGAATATAAGTTGAACAGAATTTGCAAATCATTGTATTCTGTTTTTATTTACTTATTTCCAACTTCACTGGTTTGGAGTTTTGTAGAATCATACGGTCTGGAAATATTGACTTAAATATAGAAATGGTCTTTTCCACTGCCATGTTTACCTCTTTACAGGAGAAGTGAATGAAGGTGAGCCTCAGTCACAGCTGTCCTGAACATAAGGTCACCATATGATTGCATGTTTTAAGTAAAAAAACAAAAAAAACCCTACAATGTGCAAGGAGCGTTATATATATATATATATATATATATATATATATATATATATATATATACACTAGTGTGTGAATGTGAGTGTGAATGTTGTCTGTCATTCTGTGTTGGCCCTGCGATGAGGTGGCGACTTGTCCAGGGTGTACCCCGCCTTCCGCCCGATTGTAGCTGAGATAGGCGCCAGCGCCCCCCGCAACCCCAAAAGGGAATAAGCGGTAGAAAATGGATGGATGGATATTTATATATATATACTCAGTACCAGGCAGTAAAGTAAACATTTTTCATCGGCCCATGAGGGACGTTTTTTTTTTTTTAGCTGGACAGTACAAACTCTGCCTCGTTCGAGTGGACGTGCACCAGATGTTGATGAGAGAGAGGGAAAAAAAATGAAGAAATCCTCAAAATTTCCCAAGAAATTTCAGTCTGGGTATGGTTCAGTTATGTCACACCTTGACAGGTTTGGACTCTGTTTTCTCATGTTCCTGTATTTGTTTTTTGTTTTTTCCTGTCCGGCTCTCTTGTTTAGGTTTCCACTTCCTAATTGTCTCTTTATTTTACCATTTTTCAGACTGGTTTCCTCACCTATTCCTAATTACTGACTTGTATTTGTGCAATTCTGCTTTGCTTATTTATTTATGTATTTATTTATTTATTTTTATTTTTTATACTTCATAGCACTTTGAGATTTTAACAAATGTAAAGTGCGTTACAAATGTAATTCATTATTATTATTATTATTATTATTGCTTAGTTTTTTTGCGACTATGCCACACACAGAGCTGTTAGCGTTCCGTGCACTCCCCAACTGCGCTAGCTTTTAATTTGTCTTCATAAATTATACTACCTGCACGTCTTCTCCTGTCTCTGCGTTTTGGGGGTCAGAGCAGAATGTATCGAGTTATCCTGATACGTTAGAGATGCCACCTCGGTAGAAGAACTCTAGCTTTTAAATAGACAGTTTTTGTCCAGTTGATCTGCCGCTTCTCTTTTAAAGTGAAAGTACCAATGAGTGTCACACACACACTAGGTGTGGCAAAATTATTCTTTGCATTCGACCCATTAACCTTGATCACCCCCTGGGAGGTGAGGTGAGGGGAGCAGTGAGCAGCAGCAATGGCTGCACCCGGGAATCATTTTTGGTGATTCAACCCCAAATTCCAACTCTTGATGCTGAGTACCTAGCAGGGAAGCAATGAGTCCCCTCGTTATAGCCTTTGGTAGTACTCGGCCAGGTTTTGAACTCACAACCTACCGATCTCAGGGCGGACACTCTTTTAGGTGTTTGCTTTTCATTCATCTTCCGCTTGTATTCATCGTGTATCTTTGTATGATTCTTGAAGAGGTGGGGGATCAAATTGCTCGTGTTAAAGGAAGACGTCTTGGTATAACCAATTTATTGCAGTCATTGCATATTGCCCTTTTTTATCAGTCATTGACACTTTAAAATAGTCTCAAAACATGTCGTTAGTCAGTCACCGAGCGAGCTCGCTTGTTAGCCACGGCTACAGCACTAGCAACAACACACTCTCATTGTCGTTATGCTCCGCTCGCGGCGGATCGATGAGGTCATCAAGCGTCGCCAGTAAACCCCTCATGCTGCAGTCGTCAACTCCTGTCTTGTGTGTGGGAGAGAGGAGAGGGGAGAGGGGAGAGGGGCTGCTGACAGGGAGACGTATCTGCTCTGTACTTCCCCCTACGTCCATGTTTTACCGGATATGTACCGCTCCGTACAGTGGCATTTTAAGAAGTCATTAAGTTAACTTTTTAAAGCCGATAACGATAATTTCCGATATTACATTTTAAAGCATTTATCGGCCGATACTATCGGCAGGCCGATATTATCAGATATATCTAATATGTATGTATGCATGCATATATATATATATATATATATATATATATATACATACATACATACATACATATAGTTACATACATACATGTATATATACATACGTACGTATGTATGTATATAAGTAAAAGAATATATATATATATACATATATATACATACATACGTATGCATGTATATAAGTAAAAACAAAATATATATATATATATACTTATATACATACATACATATTTAAATATATCACATACATACATGCATACACATATATATATATATATATATATATATATATATATATATATATATATATTGATATACATATATATATATACGTACATACATATACAAACATATACATACATTTATACATACATACATATTTATATATCACATACATATATGCATAGGTATTATATATATATATATATATGTATACATACACACATACATATAAACACCGTTTCCATATTAGTTGGGAAATTGTGTTAGATGTAAATATAAACGGAATACAAATCATTTTCAACCCATATTCAATTGAACATGCTACTAAGACAAAATATTTGATGTTCAAACTGATAAACTTTTTTTTTTTTTTTTTTGGCAAATAATCATTAACTTTAGATTTTGAAGCCAACAACACGTGGCAAACTAAATTTGGAAAGGTGGCAATAAATACTGATAAAGTTGAGGAATGCTCATCAAACAATTATTTGGAACATCCCACAGGTGTGCAGGCTAATTGGGAACAGGTGGGTGCCATGATTGTGTATAAAAGCAGCTTCAATGAAATGCTAAGTAATTCACAAACAAGGATGGGGTGAGGGTCACCAATTCGTAAGCAAATTGTCGAACAGTTTTAGAACAACATTTCTCAACGAGCTATTGCAAGGAAATTGGGGATTTTACCATCTACGGACCGTAAAATCATCAAAAAGAGTATCTGTAGAAATCACTGCACGTAAGCGATAATATTACGGACTTTTGATGCCTCAGGCGGTACCGCATCAAAAACCGACATCACTGTGTAAAGGATATCACCACTTGGGCTCAGGAACACTTCATAAAACCACTGTCAGTAACTACAGTTGGTTGCTACATCTGTAAGTGCAAGTGAAAACTCTACTATGCAAAGCAAAATCCATTTATCAACAATATCCTGAAACGCCGCCAGCTTGGCTGGGCCCGACCTCACCTAAGATGGACTGATGCAAAGTGGAAAGGTGTTTCTGTGGTCTGACGAGTCCACATTTAAAATTATATTTGGAAAAAGAGGACGTGGTGTCCTCCAGAACAAAGAGGAAAATAACCATTCAGACTGTTATAGGCGTAAAGTTCAAAAGCCAGCATCTGTGATGGTATGGGGGTGTATTAATGCCCAAGGCATAGGTAACTTACACATCTGTGAAGGCACCAATAATGCTGAAAGGTCCATACAGGTTTTGGAGCAACATATGTTGTCATCCAAGCAACGTTATCATGGACGCCCCTGCTAATTTCAGCAAGACAAGTGCTACAACAGTGTGGCTTCGTAAAAAAAGAGTGCGGGTAATTTCTTGGCCCGCCTGCAGTCCAGACCAGTCTCCCACCGAAAATGTGTGGCGCATTGTGAAGCGAAAATACGACAGCGGAGACCCCGGACTGTTGAACGACTGAAGCTCTACATAAAACAAGAATGGGAAAAAATTCTACTTTCAAAGCTTCAACAATTATTTTCTTCAGTTCCCAAACGTTTATTGAGTGTTGTTAAAATAAAAGGTGACGTAACACAGTGGTGAACATGTCCTTTCCCAACTGCTTTGGCACGAAGCCATGAAATTCTAAGTTAATTATTATTCGCAAAAAAAAAATAAAGTTTATGAGTTTGAAAATCAAATATGTTGTCTTTGTAGTGCATTCAATGGAATATGGGTTGAAAAGGATTTGCAAATCATTGTATTCCGTTTATATTTACATCTAACACAATTTCCCAACTCATGTGATACGGGGTTTGTACATATATATATATATATATATTTATATATATATATATATATATATATATATTTATATATAGATAGATATATGTACATACTGTATGTATGTTTTAATAATAAAAAGAACAAACACTGTTGGTTTTAGTAAACAAACCCATATTCAGTGCATGTTGTTTTCTCAGTATTTCCATAACACTCCCAAACAAAAACTGCAGCTCGTAAGTCCATGCCTGGTTCTTGCACAGGCTTGTAGCTTTCATGCAAAATGAACCGGTTTTTCAGGGCAAAGAGGTTGTTGCGGCAGACACTGTAACACACGTCACTCCAGGCCAGATCAAGTCATGAGTGTCCCTGCGCTCCGAAGGTGTGAAAAGGAATGCGCCGCGGGGGAGACTCCCTCACTTTTGTCTAACCCTGTATGTTTGTCTGCATTATTGATCTACTTTTCAACCTTGCCGCCACACCCCTCAGTGTGTTCTACTCCATGCACACACAGTTCCGTCCTGCCAGTAGCTATTTATCCCCCAGAGGTAGAGTTGAGTCGCGTCTACTGTAAATAATCATTACGTCAACCTTGCAGCCTGCCTGTTTGGGGGGGCTATTTTTGATCATGGCGACACATAATTGGGGTTGACTTATAGCCGTGTGCAGACAAGAATGAAGTGTCATTATTTAGTAGCTTGAAATGTGATGTCACCACCTGTCATTTGAGTTTTTGTTGACAAAACATCGCTGGTAAATAATGTAACGTTCTGTCATAAATCAATGCAATAATTATTTAAACTAATCAGCATTTTGCAATGCAACTTTTCCGGAGTAATGTTCCGTCCCGAGCGGCTCGGGTTCTTGCGCTCTTTGACCCTGTGGCAGTTTTCTAAATGGTATTTCAATACGGTGAGAATGTACACTATGTTCTTCTTGCACGAAGGCGAGCACATCCGTCTTTTTGGGAATCTGTCAAAGGTATCATTCCCTCATCCGCTCCAATCTGTCCGTCTCCTCCCCTCCCCGGGCCGGCCGTCAGTACCAGCTGGGAATGTTGAATGTTGATTGCCGATATGTCCCCCCCGGGCAAATCAACACCTCGTAGCCTCAAAGCTCGCAGATGGGTAATACTAACAAATGATTTACAGAGATAAGGTTGAGAATAGAGATGTCCGAGAATGGCTTTTTTTTGCCGATATCCGATATAGATGTCCAATAAACGCTTTGAAACAGGGATCCCCGAACTTTTTGACCCGGGGGCCACATTGGGTTAAAAAAATTTAGCCGATGGCTGGGCTATAAAATATATATCAGGTCAGGAAAGACCCCAGAGGCTATTTCATCCCTACAAGCCTGTTTCGCAGGTTTCCCTGCTCTTCAGGGGATTTTATAATAACATAGGCTCCAGCACCCCCCGTGACCCCCAGAGGGATAGATGCACATATAATAAAATCATCTGAAGCCGCCTCAGAGG